>NC_056732.1:126719407-127019407 GCF_019279795.1 Protopterus annectens | reverse complement strand
TGCATATCAATCAAAAAGAAATGCTAGCAGTACAGAATGCCCTAACAGCTTTCAAGGACCTCTTACACCCAGGACAACTAATAATAAAGATGGACAATACCACAGTAATGTGGTACATAAACAAGCAGAGGGCACACATTCCTACCCTCTATGCAGGCAAGCAATGACCTTGTGGAGCACTGCACCGTCTTACCAGGTTCAATTACAAGCACAATTCCTGCCAGGAAAGAAAAACACATTGGCAGACAACCTAAGCAGAAACATCATGGATCCACATGAATGGAAACTAGATCCACAAGTATTTGCAATGATAGCTCAAATATGGGGACGCCCAGACGTAGATCTGTTTGCAAGCCCCCAAAACTACCAACTTCAAAAATTTTGCACAAGGACATTCCATCCACAAGCTTGGAGAGTGGACGTCCTCTCATTCAGTTGGAAAACATTAACAGTGTATGCCTTTCCTCCACTGCCTCTTTTAGCAAAGGTACTGCTGAAAGTCAGATTAGAGAGGTAGGAACATGGCCCATGGCCCACCACGGATTTTACCACAGATTCTTCACCTGCTCACCCAGCGAGACAATCAGATTCTACACAGCCAGCTCAAGACTTTAAACCTGGCTGCATGGCAAATTACCTAAACAACCAGCCAACACCTCTTATCCAAAGCTGTTATGGATGTCATTCTGGAGGCCAGGAGGCCCAGCACCAGGAAAACCTATTCAGACAAATGGAAAAGATTTTGTGCCTGGAACCACGCTAAAGGCCAAAATCCACTGGATCCAAACATTCCTCAGATTCTACAATATTTAACTGAGGTGTTTCACAAAGGACTTTCCTTTTCATCTATTAAGATCCACGCCTCAGCAATTTCAGCTCATTACAACACTGATCCTCCTTTATTCTCACATCCACTCCTAAGACAGCACCTCAGAGGGGCTAAGAACATAAGACCGCCAAGGAGAGCACCAACACCTACTTGGGATCTCAACTTTGTTCTGGAAAAGCTTACACTGCCGCCCTTTCTACCAGCTTTTTCAGCGGATTTAAAATTTCTTACATGGAAAACTAGCCTGCTTCTAGCAATAACCTCAGCTAGAAGAGTCACAGAGCTACAGGCACTAATGGCAGTGGAGCCTTTCCTCATTTTTCATCAAGACAGAGTCTCTCTATGAACTAACCCTTCCTTTATGCCAAAGGTGGTATCCAGTGTGGCCCTTAACCAAACCATTCATTTGCCCACCTTTTTCCCAAATCCCCAGAACAAAGGAGAAAGACTCCTGCACTCTTTGGACATTCACAGGCAATTCCATTACTACTTGGATAAAACTAAGGCTTTCAGAAAAACTGACCAGCTCTTTGTAGCCTATGCTACAGGATCACAAGGAAAAGCTATCTCAAAACAGACAATTTCTAAATGGATAGGGCATTGCATATGTTTCTGCTACACGCATCATGGGAAACCGGTACCTGCTAACATTAGGTCCCACTCCACCAGGGCTACAGCTACATCAGCAGCTTTTCTCAGGGGAGTGCCAACCAAGGATATTCTGGAAGCTGCAACTTGGAGTTCAGTGCACACCTTAACCAAACACTATCACTTACCTCTATATTCTAAGACTAAAGCTGGTTTTGCCACTGCAGTTTTGCAGGGCCTACATGCTTCTTCTAACCCTGTTTAACTCCACCTCCCATCCTTAGCTTTGGGATTCAACCCAAGTGTGATGACTGCAGCAGGGTAACACAATGAACATAGTACAGTTTTGTACCTACCATAAATGTAGATGTTCGAGTGTTCACCCTGCTACAGTCCAGGTTACCCTCCCTCCATCCCCTCTGTACTAGCCGAACTTATCTATACCACTCTATCCTATACAACCTCTGTAGTATATTTGCTTGTGCCTAAAGGTATTGTTTTATTTTTATCTAGCTATATATATATAAATATATATATATATATATATATATATATATATATATATATATATATATATATATATATATTGTGCCTACCTATTGGAGGCACCTGACATCTTGGGCAAGAAAAACTGAAGAAAATGGCGTTGGATGCCTCTTATATACCCCTGGCGCTCTGACGTCAGGGAAGAAGCAACAGCAACCGACACCAGACCAAGACTTTGGAATTCAGGCCGACTGCGGGACCACCTGACGGCAGGATAACCCAAGTGTGATGACTGCAGCAGGGTGAACACTCTAACATCTACATTTATGGTAGGTACAAAACTGTACTTTCTGCAAGTAGTAGTAGATGAAAAGGACTGGAAATAGCCTGACTGTGCTAAACTGGTGGGGAACTCGAAAGCATAAACCTAAATTTGTTATTGTTTAAAAGAGCACAGAATGATCCAAAGAAATGACTGTAAGTAAAATAGTGTTTGTTTTTAACAATATTGCTATAGAAGCTTCCTTTTCATAATTTGCATGTTATTTGGTTATGAGTGTAACTAAGTTCTATCGTATGCAGTTAGAGGTATTTTAACCACCAGGGAGGGAAGTTTATATCAGTGATTGAATATGCTAATTGTGTTGAGGTAAGAAAATGCTGTCTTAGTTGTAACGTATCCAGACTTTACTCTGTAACAGGATAAAGGCTGAAAAGAAGTAAGTTAGTTATAAAGTTGGGATCTTTGGCTGATGAGGTAGTTGTAAATGTGTATTGATCATGTTATGTGTAGAATTAAAGATAAAATCTCCCATTTTATAAAGGTGTCCATCTAGATTAGTGTTTTTACTTTAAGCTATCACTATGTTTTTAAGTAAAAAGACTGAAAACAAGAGAAATGTTGGAAAACATGAAAAATGTTTTTTATTTTTTTAATTTGCAAGGTATTTGGCCATTTTTCCCCACTCGCATGTTTTTTGGTTAAGACAAAGCAGCCTGCATGTGTAGGTAGTTAATTGAGAAAGGTCTGGATACTGTCCTTCTTGGTGACCTTTTCTCTGGATCTGTGAGATAGTGTAATACATGTTTAAAGGGACTGTACAATAAAAATTAAAGTAAGAAATGAAGTTTCAAACTGTGCTATAGACATGTTTAAGTAAAGAATTTGTAAAACAAGATAAAGTGATGCAAAACATGAAAAAGGCAATTATTTCTTGTATTCTCAGTGTAACTAGCAGGGTGTTTCCACTAGCATCTGCACAACTGAATCCAGCAGTAGGCAACCTAGGCAGTTGCCTAGGGGTCTGCTGGCTGGGAGGATGCCACAACATTTAATTTAAACAATTAAAAACAATTATATTTCTTTTTTAAGGATGCAGTCTGCATCTGTGCATGCATCCGTGCTAAAGGCACATGCACAGCAATGCGGATTTAAGTGTTGGAACTGTCCTGCTTTCTTGTGGGATTTTATGGAGAACTACCATGAGAGAGATGAGCAAGCCATTCCTTCAGTAGTTGACTGAGATGGGAAAGGTGTGGGTGGGGGGTGTATGTGTGTGTGAAATGCCCTAGTTAGAGATGGCAAGTTTGTTAATTAGGCTCAAACCCTGTACCTTGGTTACAGGAGTCAAGAGTCTGAATCCTCTACACCAGTTTACCAGACTGTCATCAGGGGTGCATTTTCATGGAATTGTGAGTTTCAGTGCATTTTCAAGGGAAAAGAATTTGCTGTTGATTATGCCAAATCTGTTTTCAGTGAGCAACTGTTTTGTTTAGCAAATGGCCATTAGTGTTTGTGCTTTAGAATGTGGAGAACTACCATGAATGTGAAAACAGTGTTAGTATTACAACAGATGACATTTTTTTTTTTTTTAAATCTCGTTATTGTGTTTTACTCTCTCCATATTTAAAGCACAAAATAACACAAACATCATAATGAAGATAATGTTTCATAGTAGAAGTGGTAAGTATAAGTATAGACTTGATAAACCTGTAAAAACAGTAAAATGTACAGTAAATAAACTACGTATAAGCATGCCAGTTGCCCATTTAAGTAAGTTGTATATTTGGTTCTAATCTGATTGAATAAATGAAACCAGTAAAAAAAAAACAGAATTAAGATTGGTAAGCCCAGATATTGGAAGGATAAAAAAGGAGGAGAAAGGTTGTATAATGAACATAAGTAAATTAGAAGCCCATCCCCAACAACCTAAAAACAGGTATTGATAGTTATTGCAGAATGTGGTTGAATAGTGTATCCCAACATTCAATAAAATGTGGGTGTAATTTGGCTAAACATTAAGTCTTTATGAGCCATTAAATATTTAATAGCCATATGTTTAAATCCAATCCATGAAAGTAGGGGTCTGTCTTTTCCATTTCTGGGTAATATAAAATTTGATTAGGGTAAATAATGTGATTAACATACGTGTTTGTAGTTTTGTTAACCCAGGCAGGGGGAATGTGTGTAAAACAGTGAATTTCCAGGATAGGGTTGTTTTCTTGTAACCCATTTTTCCAGTTTAACTCTTAGTAAACACCAAAGTTTGTAGGAGCATTTGCAGCTTCAAAAATGTGTAGGTGATCAACCTTTTGGTTGTCATAATATGGGCAGAAAGGAGAAGTCGTGGGGTAAAATTTATTTAGTAGAACTGGGGTAAGGTACGTGTCTGTTTTATAACATAAGTTGAGTATAATTAAGTTTTTTATAAAGGGGATACATTTTGAAATTATTTGAATAGAATGGGTTATTTGGTTGAGATTGATGGATCTAGTTCATTCCAGTAGTTCGAGAAGAGCACATCATTTTGGGATCTAATAGAGACAATAAGTTTGTAGGAATTTGAACTCATTTTCTTAATCATTAATAGTAGATTCCATATAGTTGTACGTATGTTTGTCACTCAAAACTAGACTGGGGTTTTTAAAAGTTTTTGCACATAATTCTCTTATTTGTCTCAGAATGCTGGTATAGCTTTTAGGGAGGTTCATCGCCAGTCTCCTCTCGGTAATAGACTATTTTTTAAAGGGGGTAAATAACTAGTAAGATTTTTTTTCTTTAAGGAGGGGATAGCTATTCAGGTTAATCATTTTGGCTTTTAACTCTAAAATGTGAGTTAAGATGTAGTGGTTGTAAAGTATTGAAGGTACAGGATAATTTTAATGATTCAGAGTTTTTGTAAGGTGATTGTTATGCATTAGAGATATGTGCAGTTTAAGGTTTTTCAAACTCTCCCTATTGAGAAAGAAGAGAGCCTTGGGATTAAAATTAAATGTTTTAGATGGTTATAAAGTAGTTCTGTCCAGATTAGAGTTCAAGCTTTCTTGTTTGGATTTTAGTCAGAGATTGATAGTATTCTGTTACAGCTGATTGTCGTAGTATAGTTTGAAGTCAGGGAGGCCGAGGCACTCTTTATCCTTAAGATATATCAGATTTTTGTAGGCAATTCTCATCTCTTTAGGAGACCATAAAAATGTGGATAGAGATGAATGTAGCGTTTTGGAAAATGTACAGTATTATATTGGAAGCATTAAAGACATAAAAGTATTTTTGGCAGGATGTTCATTTTAGTAATAACCCCTTTTGCAAGAAATGAAGGTTGGAGTTTATTCCATCTAGTGTAGGGTCTTGTATGGTTGTCCATAGTTTTGTAATATTGCTTTGATAGAACTGTTTAGGGTCTTGTTGGAAGGATATTCCCAGGTACTGCAGGGATTGATTTATTTTGATTTTTGTTGATGGTGGATAAACAGGTAACTGGCAAGAAGGGTTAATTGGGAAAGTTGAGGATTTTTTTAGGTTTAGTATGTAACGAGAATTTCAAGAAGGTGTCTGTAGAGTTTGGAATTTTCCATATGTCGGAGTTTGGTAATGTGAAGTACAAGTTTAGATCATCCAAAAATGCGGATAAAGCAGTCCTAGTATTGTAAACAACAGATATATAGTGGAAGGTTTTCTGTATGATAAGGAAGAATAGTGGTTCAATGTATAGATTAAATAGGTAGGGGGGGGGACAGTGGACATCCTTGTCTTGTTGCATTCTTGATGTCATTCCGGGAGGAGTTGCATTTATTAATCTGTAGAGTAGTATGGGCATTGGAATATAGTATTTTAATGGCTTGGATAAAATCTAGGGGTATGCCAAAACAGGGTAGAACCAAGAATAAGTAGTCCACGTTAAGTCTGTCAAAGGCTTTGGAATCATCGTTTGTCAAGGCGAATATTTGGGTATGGTTTTAATTAGATAGGGTTATCATGGCATCTAGTCTGAGTGTATGATCAAATGTTTGCCTGTACTGTATGAATCCAGATTGGTTGTGCAGTACAATGTAAGGGATAATGGGCTTGAGTCTGTTAGCCATAACTGAAGCAAGGATTTTCATATCAAGATTAATCAGAGAAATGGGCCTAAAGTTCCAAGGATTTTTTGGATAAGAGTTTTCTTTAGGAATGAAAATTGTTTGAGACATTCAGGTGTATGTGTATAATTCCATTATCTTTAATATAATTTATAAAAAAAAGTAGGGATGATGTTTCAGACTTTCTGGCTAAAGGTTTTATAGAATTCTGTGATGAGACCATCTGGCGCTGGAGCTTTGCTTGGTATAAGATTATTTATTATTGTGATTATTTTTTGTTGAGTAATAGGAGATGGTACGGAGTCTTGTTGAGTTTGGTTGAGTTTCAGGAAATTCATTTGACTTTGGAATTGATCCAATTGTTCCATTAGGGAAGGTTTAGATGCACTGTAAGATTGAGAGTATACGTTTTCAAATAGGTGGACTATGTCTTGACTAGAGTAGTAGGTCTTATCTTGATATCTCAGATATGATAGGAGAAAATTTCCTCTGGTTTATCAGCCTTGCCAAGAACTTAGATGGCATTTGTAACCACTCTGAATAATTCACTTGGGTTTTTATTTCTTGGAAGGATGTCCTTCTCTTCCTATGTTGCAGTATTCTTGATGTGGGATTTCCTGCCTTCAGGCGACTCTGTACGTCAGCTTCTATACAAAACCTTCAGCTTGGCTGGTATAGCTGCGTAGGGTGTCACACGTAGGGCCATAAACCAGGGACCCTGTGTGTGACGTCTGCACGCACAATCCTTAGAACTTTTCAGCCGCAGACGACTTTGCATCGTACGATCACTCTCCAGATGTCCGATCGAGTAGAGATAAGTAACCCGATGTTTTTTTTTGCATTTCTAATATTTTATCGATCTTTCGCATTGCTTAGGCTTGGTTGTTGTAGCTTTCAGCTGATGTCAGGTAAAAAGGTAAGTGTCAATGCGGGTGCCAGATTCCCCATAAGGACGCCCATGACAAATATGTTTTCTGCTTAGGCCAGGAACACGACGATAACGCCTGCTCTGTTTGTAAATCTTTTGTGCCCAAGACCTTACGTAGCTGTTTGGCAGTTCTAAACCTTTACGTAGAAAACCAACGCCTCTACGGCTGGCTCTCAGGATGGATCCTGCTGTGGAGGCCGCCCACAAATCTCCACATAAGGCCAAGAAGCCTAGGCCTTCATCGCCTGCTGCTTCATACCTGGACGCCCCGCCAACTACCGATTATAGGAGTTGAGCGTTTGGCGGATCCATCACCTCCATCGACCTCCCTCTCTGAGGCTGCTGCACACCCGACGTCCGGCACATCCACCGAGTTTTCTTAGACACCGACAGCTGTCGATGTTGAGGGGGAACCAGATTTTGGGGTTTCCTTCGACCGGGATCCAGACCTTGGATACAGCCACTGCCAAACCCAGCTTTAGACAGACTCCAACCAAAAAGAAGCAGAAAACTAAACATATTTCACCTGCTTTTGAAGCCCCTCCAGACTGGAAGGCCTTTATCTCCTCTCTTATGCAGAGGCCTTTATGGTCCTTAGGCCTTCTGCCACACCCACAACTACATTGCCTCTGCTAAGCCCTAGGCCTACCTCTGCGTCTTCTATTCTTATGGCCCCTCCTCCCTGAGGAAGACGACGACCATCAATCTACCTATTCCTCCTCGGATGAATCCATCTCTTATGCATCCCAGATTGCTTCTCCCAAAGAATATTACCCTCCTGATGAGGATTCTGTGGAAGGGGATTCTCCTCCTGAAGATATTACATTCGGTGAAACCATCACCAGAATGAAAGACTACTTCAAATGGGATACTTCCCAGATGACAGAAACCCAAAAAAGATACTTTGAACTGCTGCAGGTGGAGCCCCCCTCCCCTTCAGCTGTTCCCCCTGTTCTTCCTGCATACTTGGATGCATTTACTGCAGCCTCTAGAACTCCTTACTCACAGCCCCCTGCACCTAAGTGCCCAGACCGCTTTTACAAGGTGCCAGAGGAACAAAAATTCCTCATAAAGCCACCTTTAGCAGATCGAACAGTGATTGCCACTGCCCCTGATAAACAATCTAGGTTGCTACCTTCTGCCCCCCCTATTGCCCACAGATAAAGATAGAAAATCCATGGATAGGATAGGCAAGAAAGGTGTACACTTCCTCCACTTTGGCCTTCAGAGCCATTTACTATCAAACACACACACGACCAAGTATGCCCTGGACTTCGTGTCCCAAGGCACCTCTTTGTTGACTTCTGTTCCTGACAGTCCTATTAAAACCGATCTCCTCCAAATTATCCTTAGCACTACAAGTGGCTAGATACTCTGTAAGATGCAGCTATGATGCTGAAGAAGCTTCTGCTCGCTCTGCAGCATCAGCTTCTGTCCTTAGCAGATAATCTTGGCTTAGACTACAAAATCTGCCAGATGAGTCCAAAATCTTGGATGCTCCCCTTGATCACAATTTCCTCTTTGGAAAGCAATTGGCAGACCTATTTAAGAATCTGCAAGAAAAAGGCAAAGAGATACAGGACATTAAACATCTCCTGGTATCCCCTATACCCAAATTTTATAGGAACTACCCGGCTAAGACTACCTTTGTTAGGTGTAACCTGCATTCTGCTTCCTCCTCCTCCAGACCCAGAAGAGGAACTAGAAGACATTCCTCATCCAGGCCCACTGGCCCACCTCCACAACATAGACAGTCCTTTCAGGACAGGGGAGGTCCCAATAATGTGTGACTGCCTTGCTCATCTTCCCCTCTCATCTCGCCTTAACCACTGTTTCCCCTTCTGGCAAAATATCACCACAGACCAATGGGTATTGACCATTATTCAAAAAGGATACTTCCTGTCCTGGAAGCAAATCCCCCCCCGCCAGATAGGCATTCCATTTCTCCCAAAAAACCAATGCCATATCCTTCCACAAATTGTCAGACCTGCAACAACAAGGCACAATAGAGCCTGTTCTCACAGAGCAAGAAGGAAAGGAATTCTACTCCTGTCTGTTCCTGGTCCCTCGAAAGGACGGCCCCTGGAGACCCATTCTGGATCTCTCCTTCCTAAACCTTTACCTGCAGGTACCATCCTTCAAAATGCTGTCACTTCCCACTCTGTTGCCCCTCATACCCTCAAATGCTTTCATAGTCACCTTGGACCAAAAAGATGCTTACCTGCACATTCCTGTCAGGGCCTCAGACAAATGTTTCTCTGGCCCATCCCCACACTTCCAATTTACGGCCTTGCCCTTTGTAAACACTCTTGGGGCAGTGGATAAGCCAAAGTGCCTAGCCCCAGCCATTGCCTTCTGCAGGACCCAAGGAATCCAGATTTGCCCATATCTGGACGACATCCTTATCCTGGCACAGTCAGAAGATTCCCTCTTAAGACATCTACACTTCACTGTGTCCCTTCTACAAAGCCTAGGGTCCACCCCAAACCTCAAGACGTCCTCCCCGAACCCAGACAAGGACAAGATATTCCTAGGTTGCAGAATCAATACAGACCGAATTAAAGCCTTTCTCCCACAGGACAAGGTTCTATCTCTAGCTTCCCACTTCCAGGAAGTCTTGTTCTTCCAGACAGTCACTGCAAAGCAATTCCTTCGACTCCTGGGATTGATGGCAGCAGCCATCCCCATGCTTCCATTGGCCAGAATGCATATACAAAAACTGCAATGGTACCTCAAAAATATGTGGTTACAACACCAGAATCACTTGGAACAAGTTATTCTCCTTCTTCCCTGTTTAAAGAAGGAAATCATTTGGTGGATCCAACAAGTACACCTAAACCCGGCCTTCCACTGCAACCCCCTCACCCCACACAAATACTGCATGCAGATGCTTCAAATTCAGGTTGGGGAGCCACTTTGCACTCTTACAGAATCCAAGCCCAGTGGCAACCTTCCATGAAATCCAAACGCATCAATGTAAAGGAGATGACAGCAGTTCTTTTAGCACTGCAAACCTTCCTACCAGGTCCTCTCCTGATCATGACGGACAGTACCACTGTAATGTGGTGCATCAGCAAACAGGGAGGTACCAAAGCATACCAATTGTGCAGGCAAGCCCTACTAATTTGGGACCTAGCATCCCAGCACAACATATCCCCCTGCAAGCCAGCTACATCCCTTCGCAGGACAACAAGCAAGCAGACCTCCTGAGCAGAATATCCTCTCCACAGCACGAATGGATGCTGGACAGGACGGTCTTCCTAGACAGTCCATCGGTGGGGCACTCCACAAGTAGACCTGTTTGCCTCCACCCAGAACAGGCAACTGCAGACCTTCTGCATAAAGACTTACTCCCCCCAAGCATGGAGAGCAGACGCCTTCAGTTTCAGCTGGAATGGAAAGTTCCTGTATGCCTCCCCCCGATTCAGAAATTCCTTCTGAAAATCAGGAAGGACAAATCAAAAATCTTGCTAGTCACCCCTACTGGCCAAGGCAGCACTGGTTCCCCCTTCTATACAATTTAGCCAAGGGCAATCACTGCAAGTTACTCTACAAGGTTGACCGTCTGAACCAAGACAAAGGAACTCTCCTACATCCACACTTGCAAATGCTATCCCTGACTGTGTGGGTGATAAATTACTAACCCCATTCAGACACCACTATTCAGAGGACGTGCTATCAGTCCTGAGGGAGGCCAGGAAACCCACTACTAGAAAATCATACCTTGCTAAATGGGAAAGATTTACTCCGTAGTGTCTGGGACAGGAAAGGGACCCTAATGAGGCTGACACCCCCCTAGTCCTCTCATATATGTGAACTTATAAAGGGTGGGCTTTCATATTCATCAGTGAAAGTGCACCTCTCCACTTTATCAGCCTGCTTACCTCTAGATCCTCCCTTGTTAGCCAGGCTACATGTGAAACTCTTCCTTAAAGGCATCTTACACATCAGACCACCTAAGAAGCCTATCCCTCCTCCATGGGACCTGAACTTCATCCTGGAAAAACTCACCCAGCCCCCTTTCAAACTGGCTAATACAGCCTCTCTACAGTTTTGTAGTTGGAAAACAGTACTGTTAGTGGCTATTACCACTGCCAGAAGGGTTTCTGAGCTACAAGCTTTAATGGCATGCTCACCTTATACCATTTTTCATAGGGACAGGGTTACTCTGAGAACTAACCCTTCCTTCATGCCCGTGGTAGTCAATGACTTATCTCTAAATCAATCAATTCACCTATCCAATTTTTTCTCCTTTCCCACTAACCAAGGTGAGAGGATACTCCACTCCCTAGATGTCCACAGACACCTGAGATTTTACCTAGACAAGGCTAAAGACATTAGGAAATCCAAACAACTCTTTGGATCTTTCCATCCCAGGGCATTGGACAAGGCATTCACCAAACTGACCACTGCATCCTGGATTACAAAGACTATCATTTTCTGCTACTCACACCACGGAAAACCCCCTCCAGTTGGGGGTTAAGGCACACTCCACAAGAACAGTGGCCACTTCCAAGGCCTTCCAAAAAGGCATGGACACAGCTTCCATTATGGAAGTAGCTACATGGTCCGCTATTCACACTTTCACCAACCATTACAAACTGGACCAAATTTCCAAAGCACGCACAGGATTTGCCAGGGCAATCCTAGAAGGATTTCTGGAATCATCTGCATCCACCACTCTTTTCATCAAACTAAGCTGTGGTACTCTCCCACACTGAGTAGTGTAACATAGGAATAGAAGGACATAGAATAGTTGTGTAAAATCTTACCATAACCATAGATGTCCTCTTCCATGTTGCAGTATTCCTTCCAACCCACCATTCTCCCTCACAGACTCTACCGGTCTAACTGCTCCCTGATGCCTCTCACCATTACAGAAGAGACCCAGGGCATTATACATGTCAACTTTGGCAGCCTATCTTGTTGGGCCATCTACTTTAGCTTCAAGTTCTGGGGATTGTGCGTGCAGACGTCACACATAGGGTCCCTGGCTTATGGCCCTACGTGTGACTTCCCACGCTGCTGCAACAGCCAAGCTGAAGCTTTTATATAGGAGCCAACATACTGGTCGCCTGAAGGCAGGAAATCCCACACCAAGAATACTGCAACATGGAAGAGAAGGACATCTATGGTTATGGTAAGATTTTATAGGTTCATAGGTTGGTACTAGGTTATCTGCCTGAAGGCATTTGTAAGCCTAGCCAGAATGTGTTGGCTTTCGCCGCCCCCTTAGATTAGCTCCCTGTGCCTCTGTGCAGCAGAGCCACTGAAGTGATCCCCAAGGTAGACTTTGTTTCCCATCCACTGGTCAAGGTTTCTTTTGAAGAGTGTTAGTGAGGAGCTCTGCCTAATGTAGATTGGGATCTTGTTCCAAAGCATGGGAAGTCTCTGGGACAGGAATCTATCCCTCCAGCACGTCCTATTTATTGTTGTGGTGAGGTTTAGATCCCTAGAGCATGTGGCTTGAGGGGATAAGGTTTTTTCTTTAGGTGTAGCTTGCCCATCAATTCTGGGTTGGACATGGCCTTGTATGTCAGGCAGAGATCACCTCTGAGTAGGCGGTTTGCAACAGAGTACAACTGGAGTTTCTTCAGTAGAGCTGCATAGGGCATTTGTTTGAGGCCAGTGATCCTCTTGGTGAGGTACTGCAGCTGTCTTGTAAGGTACATCCCAAATGGGGCGTTGTACTCTTATGATTGGTGTGATGAGTAGAGGGACACAATGAACTCTTTTGATCTGGATGCGAACCCTTTTGTGATTAGGTGGGCCACGTAGAAGGATTTTCTAACCACTATGGCAATGTGATTATCAAAGGTGAGATTACTATCTACTTGGGTCCCCAGATCCCGTATTACGTCTTCGTATTTAGGGGACTACCTCCTATGTGGTAGTTTGTGAGTACTTTTTTTTTCCAAAGGGGATGACTATGTACTTTTTGGCATTTAGCTTGAGGCCATGATTTTGACACCAGGTATCCGTCTCAGTGAGACCCTTTTGGAGGATGTCTGTGTCAGCCACAGAGTCAGTTATAGCCCCTAGTTTGCAGTCGTCTGCGAACTTGGTCAGCCATAGTCCTCCTGTGCTTGCCTGTACCTCTGAGACATATATATGCCGAACAGGAGGGGTCCTAGGACTGAGCCCTGGGAAACTCCACTTGTAACTGATTTAGAGTCAGACCTAGCTCCCGCAACTCTCACCATGTGGGTTCTGTCAGTGAGCCAGTTGGCAACCCATCTTGTGACGTAGGGGTTTATGTTCAGGCTGGTGAGCTTGTCTATAATACCAGAATGGGGAATGGTGCTGGAAGGCCTTAGCGAGGTCTAAGTAGGCTGTGTGTGCCACCTTTCCCTCATCTATAGCCTTGGTAACTGTCTGAAAGAAGTCCACCAGGTTTAGGAGGCATGATCTGCCCTTAACAAAGCCAAACTGGATAGGATCCAGTGTTTGGAGGTTCCCAATGTCTCTGTTAATGAGGTCCATGATGATGCGCTCCATAGCCTTGCAGACCAAGCTAGTCAGGCTTATAGGGCGATAGTTCCCAGGGTCTGTTGTGGCTCCGCCTTTGTGGAGCGGAATAGCCGTTGCTGTGCGCCACTCTGAGTATATACCCTGTGGAGAGGCTGAGTTTGAACAGTGTGTTTAGGTGAGGGGTTAGTTCGTCTTTGAGCTCGTGTAGGACACAGCCTGGCACACCGTCTTTTCCCATTGATGCTGTGTTTTTGGCTTTGGAGAGGGCTGTTTTAACCTGAGTGTTTGTGATTTCAGGGATTCTACATTCTTCTGGTATGGTTATGGGCCCTTTTGGGGGGGGGGGGTGAAGTTGCGCTGAACCTGAATGCCAGGATGTTGGTGATATCGGTCGGTTCAGTGTATTTTGTGCCATTCTGCACTAACTCTGATCAGATCTGAGCATTGCCACTTAGATTCTTGACATAACTAAAGAATGCCTTGTGGTTATCTTTGGAGTCCTTGGCAATTTTTCTTTCAAAGCTTGCCTTGGATGATTTTATGAGGGATCATAGTTTCTTGCTGATACTGATCAGGGATGTCTTCCCTTCTTGGGATTTTACTCTCTTCTGTACTAGTTTCTTCCTTCAATTGTATAGCTTGTTTATGGCAGGAGTCCACCAGACTGGTTTCCTTTTCTTGGAGGAGCGAGTCTTGGTTTTGCTTGGGATGGCATGATCCATGCATTTTTGTAGCTGCCCGTAGAATGCATTAGTAAAGGATTTTGCAGCTTGGACAGTGTTATCCTTCAGCATGGGGGCTTTGAAACTTTCCACCTTGGTCTTAAGTAATGTGAAGCTTGATTTTTGAGAAGTTTTTCATGGTGGTTTTCTTGTCCGGTGGTGGGGGCGGAATATGGATATCCAAAGTGATTTGTTTATGGTCAGCTCTAACTAGCGAGGGGTTGACCTCTGGTGTGGAACACCGGTTGCCCATGTTGGTGATGACCAGGTCCAGTATGAATTTTTGTTGCACTGAGGAAGGCTTGAACTTTCAGCCGAAACCGGTTTGCTATTTATTGGAGTTTGCCACAATAAAGCCTATAACTTATTTACCTTTCCTTGTGCTGGATTACTTTTTGGATATACACAGGTCCAGTATGTTGTCACCTCTGTGGGAGTGTTGACCAGTTGAACCAGGGCATTTGAGTTTATAAATTCTAGGAAAAGTTGGGCAAGGGAGCTAGTACTTGAGTAGTTCTCCCAGTTAATGTTTGGGTAATTGAAATCACCCAATATTAGGGTGTTTGGTAGGACCTTTATTTCCCAGTGTTTCCAGAAACGCAGAATTGGGGTCCTGGGACATGGTGGGTGATCTGTAGCAAGCTACAATTTGAACTGCAGTTTTGCCCATTGTTAGTTGCACGTGGATGATCAGAATGGGGGTCCTGGGACATGGTGGGTGATCTGTAGCAAGCTACAATTTGAATTGCAGTTTTGCCCATTGTTAGTTGCACGTGGATGATCTCTGAAGCATCATACTGTGCCACTTACCTGGAGGCGTGGGTATCCTTGATAGATATGGATATGCCCCTGCCTTTTGTATTTCGGTTTGGGTTCTGTGGCCGAAATGTATGGTATAAGTTGTAGCCTGGTAGTGCTGGGGTGCTATCTGGAGCCTTAAACCAGATTTCTGTTACTGCACATATATCGATTTTCTCCATACTGAGGAGTGCCTCCAGTGCGTGCATTTTGAGGTTTAGACTTGTTGCATTGAGTAACATTACACTCAGTTTTTTGTTACTTGTGCTATTTATTATGGTGGGTTTGTCATTTGAGCCTTGCCTAAAAAAGGCACTATGGGGGTGGCAAGAGCCTTGGCCAGTATTCGAAAGCTTAAGGGTGACAGGTGCAAGCCGTCTGTAGTGAAGCAGCGTGGCTTGTTGAGCATGTCATCCCATGCGGACAGACACTGGATCCCCTTTGAATGACACCAGAAACTTAGCCAATTGTTGAACTCGAGAATTTTTTCTTTATACTGTGGTATCATTCTTAGTGTGGGCAGAAAGCTACTCAGAGTCAAGGTCATACCGGCCTGGGCTATGTGATCAGAGAGCTCTTCCATGTCTCTCTTCATGTAGTCCAGGGAGGTACGGCTCGGGTCATTCACACCAACATGGACAATAACAGAGTCATATTTGTACTTGTTCTGGAGTGACCTGAGTGCTTTTATTATGTGGTGGATCTTGGCACCCGACAGGCAGCTAACAATAAGCTTCTCCTTATTCATCCTAGTGAGTGGGACGTCAGTGTGCCTGACTATAGAGTCACTTATTACTAGTATGTTGGGTGTGTTATTTTGCCTTAAGGGCTGTGATTGCATGGCACACTGGTTTTGTGAAGTATGTGCTTCATGGTTTGTGTTGGGGGATGGAGGTTGCTTGGATGTTTGCTATGGAGGTCTCTGTTGGTTTTGCAGATTTTTATTTAGATCCTCCGAGTATGTTTTCATGTATTTTATGTGTGTTTTTTGCCGGTGCTGGTTTAATGGGTCTGTGCAAGACTGGTAGTGTGATGCAAGTGTTTCCCTTCTCCACTTGACTGTCTGATCCCGTCTTGGGTTGAGAGAGCCTAGCCTCTAGTTTGGCTGTATAACTGCATCTCTCGCATGTATTAGTGTTTGGTGGTAGGAGGAGGGGGTTGTCTGTGTACATGAGGCAGTTGTAACATTGCCTCAAAATGCCCAGATTCACCAGTTGGATTGGAGAGTACACCTGAAACTGCCCTTTGGACATGCCTGGATAGGTACAGTGAACTGTTTTACTGGATGGCTGGTAAGGTCGAATAGAGAGCCTTGTCCTTCTGTACAGTACAGGAGGGTTTACACAACTATTCTTTCTTTCTGAAGATATGCTAGTTTTACTGTTTCCTGATTTTAATTTGATTGTAATTCTGTCTACAGTTTGGTAATTTTGTTTTTAATTGAGGATTCTGTAGCAAGATATCTTTTCTTATAGTAAGAAGCCTTATTAATGAAAGTTCCTCTAATGAAAGATTTTATAGAGGCCCAGTGAATGTCAAAGGGGTAACTGATTGAGATCAGGGATGGCTAGAAAGTCTTCCAAAATGGCATCTATTACTCATATCGTGACCTCTTTTGATAATAGATTAGGATTCATTGTCCAGTTATGTCCCCAATTTCTAATATTTGAGCCAGTTACAGTAAGTGTGATCCTTAAATGAGCAGACAAAAATCTAGGCTCTCTATGAAACAAGTTGTTAAAGTTCATAAAAATTCCTGAAATTAAAAAAATGTCCAATCTGGACCAAGCTTTGTGGCAGTAGGTAATAAAATGTGAATTTATCCTTTGGGGCATTTTTGTTTGAAAGACATATGGATCAGATAAGTTGGTCATTTTAAGTTCCGTAATGGCAATGGCGGCATCTGAGTTATACAAGTTCTTTGTTTGCTCTATCTTACATGGGATTTTGAATGGCTTTCCAATCACCTCCTATAATATAATAGTTATGAAAATGGGACAGGATCTTATAAATGGACGTAAAGAATCCTTGTGTAGTACAAGGGACATATATATTTAACAGTAATATAGGCTTATCAGGGTAGGGGCATTTAACTGGTATATAGCACCATCTTCCCTCTGGGTCTGAATCATAATGCATAATATCATCCTGGGGGGGGGGGGTTATTGCTTGCCACCCCACACTATTAGATTTTTTACCAGCAGCAATAATTGTCTTAATCCATTTCTTCCCCATGTCATGCTTCCATTGTTCAGGTAGCATATGTGTCTCTGTATTAGTTAGTTTGGTTTTAGATTGAAAGGTCAAATGGAAGAACAGCTTTCTTTTTTTTTATCCAGTTGGATTCCCTTTACATTCCATGAGTCGGTTATCCACATAGTAGGGTTTTATTTGTAAGTAGTATTTAGGGAGGGTGGGATTAACTGTAAATGTCTTAGAGGAATAAGGCATTCTTCTAAGAATGATAGCAAATAACATTTGTCTCTTTCTGCATTAACCCTATGCCTAATCACAAAACTAGTTAGCCCAGAAGAGAGTGGGATGGTAGCTAGCAAAAATCTAGTTAAAAAAAAAAGAAAGATAAAAAAACAATGCATCTCTAGTGTATATTTTTGGTAACATATAGTCCCAATATAAAACACCATTCAAATAGGATATGAATAGCATAACTTTCCTAACACACTAACAACTAATCAGTTAACTCTTGTTAGGTAATTTAAATAAAAGGATATAAGATAAAGAGCTGAAGTTGAGAGAAAGGAAAGAGCAGATGAAAAAGTGGAAGGATGTTATAAAATGGAATAGTGAGAAGGATATTTGGTTGGCTACAGGCTAGTCTGAAGTTATGCAAGTCATATAGAGCTAGGAGACTGGAAATAATCTCCATATCTAGTACTAATCCTAATGTGCGTAAGGTATTTGTAAGGAACAAATACAGAGAGTCTTATCCTGTTTGACATAACTAAATGGAAAGAAAGCTTGGTAGACTGTCTTACCATATTCAGGTCATATAACTAACAAAACAATTTATACAAAGTATAATTAATCATATTCAGGCATACACATATTAAATGTGGAATGAGAGGAAATGAGCAGAAGCGTGAAATTACCATGACGGAGATCAGAGCACAGTCTAAAGTGTTATGTAGTAGGGAGGCAAGGGGCAACCAGGTTGTTACTGAATTATAGTTTCAAAAACAGTAGGTGTATTAAACTGTAACCATATGGAAAGTGAACTTGTTTACATTTGTCATTTCTCCACATAGCAAGTAGTGTTATAACTTAAAGTTGGGCACAAGATGGAATAGTAACATTCGTGGAGCGACACTAAATATTCTTTACTATGAAGAATGCAGCTGTATTCAGTTTGGCAGATCCTGGACAAGAGTTCACTATAGCTGGTATTAACTTTCATTCTAAGCATTGTACACCTTTTAGGTTATGACGACCACAATCAGCAGATATTTGCAGCAGCACGACCCGCTGTAAGGGACACAGCATTAGGGTGACTGATCAAAAGAAAACAGGCTCTGGCTTTATGAATGTTAACTAGAAGTGCTACTTACAGAATTGGCAAAAACATTTTAAGACTTTATCCTGATTCCACTTTGTTTAATGTCTAAAATTAGAAGTTATGTACTCAACATAACGTTCCATCTGAGTAGGTGTATTCATTTGTCTGCAACCTGTGGGTTATGGATCTGATATCGGATCCGAACCGGCATGGTTTTCCAGCTATGGATCCGAGCTCTCAGCTCCTCCCCTCACCCATAATGCCCTGCTCTCCCTACATGACCTCAGATCGAGTTTGCCATCAATAATGGCAACACTTTTCAGACTAGAATACAATTAATTACATTTTTTAAATATGTAAAAGGTTATATATAAGTTTTTTATAGACATGAGTATGTTTTAGGATAATGTATGTTTGTTAGTTATTATTGTATTAAATATGATGCTAGATTTTAATGCAAAGTTCAGTATAAGTTTAGTATACTGCTTAGTTTTTAGTGTTGGCTTGAAATAGTTAATTGTTTTTAAGTGTATGATTGTTAATTAGTGATGTTAATATATAAGGGCATGGGCTTGAGGGCTTTATGTTGTCTGATGAAGTGAAACGAAAACGTATTGTGGAGTGTTTCAAGAGTTAATGTTTTATTTGTTGCACCATTAAATCTACGAACTATCAGCTGCAGCTTTATTTCCTCATAGTGCTTTCTACTGAAGTTTGGTCATTTTGGGCACTAATTTAAATTTTTCTTGGTTGGTGTGTATTGTTTGGATATGGAGGAGAGCGAGCAGAGTTTGAAGAGTTCGGTGGATAATGAAATGCAGCAGAACAAGTTAGATAAACTTTCCGATCAGCTTACGCAGCTGATTGAACTGCTTACTCAGAGGGATTCCCCAACACTGACGTCGTCGTTTGAATTCCCGTGCAACCAGGAAATGAGATCGAAAGGTGAGAACGCTATTGGCCTGCCGAGTAGAAGCAGGAAACCGCAAGCATCACCGGATGAAGGAGTTGAACAACAGGGAAGCAGAGTGAGGTTCGTGGGGGCTTCGAGTCATAGTAAAAGAAGGGAGGACACTGTTTTACATGACCCAGCAGCTGAAAGATCAGCAAATATGGATTTAGATTTGCCCACAGTGACGGAATTACACCGAGAATCAACCGCATAGATGATTCCAATAAGGGTATTCCACCTCAAGCCACTGGACCTAAACAGAGTTCCTTGGTAGAGAAAAACGATGGACAATTAAGCAAGGAAGCTGGGCGTGGTGCAGGCAGAAAATGCATGGAAGCCCAGAGGTACAATATTGACTTTAACAATGTGGTGCATAAACAGTTTAATTTTAATGATAAAAAAGCAACTGTGATTAATAATAATGATATTAATTTAACTTATGAGTCAAATATGAAAAAACTGGATGAAATGTTGTTCAAGTTTAAAAATTTGGAGCTAGAAAATATTTATTTAAAAGAATGTCTTAGGTTAGAAATAGTCCCAAAGGGACTAAGGGTGTGCAAGTTCCCTAATAAAGTTATTGAAGGAAGTGACTTCCATTTAGAGTTATTAAATATTTTTAACAAATGTGGTTTAGATATTTTAAAGGTAATGATGAAGGAAAATGAAAGAGAAATTGATTCTATAAGTAAAGTTATAGATAAGTTGAATGATAAAATTATTAAGGACTTACTTTTCTCTATTGATGAAAACCAGAGAAGGTATTATGATATGCTGAGAAAGATTGATAGAAGCATTAGTAATGTCTTTCAAAGGAAAAGTAGAAAGCTAGAGAGGGATATACAGGAATCTAAAAATAAAGTAAGCTATCCCAAACCTAGAAATAATAACTTTACAAGTCATGAAAGACATACATCTGTATGGTCAGAGGATGAACAACTTAATAATGATGAAATTATTGAGAATAATGTAATAGGTGATTATAATGATCTGTCTGAGTTCCCCCCATTAAGAAGATCAGAAAGAATCAGGAACTATCAGAATAATCACCAGCAAAATTTTCAGAGAGGGGGGATGGCAATTACAACAGGACTTACCAACATTGGTAGCAGATGAACAGCTTTTTACATCATTTTTTGATAAACAGATAAAGGTTGATGGACCAATACACAGTCTTTTAGGTTATAATATCTACAATTATAGCCATATTAACATACAGGACATACATTTTAAGTTGTTTTCCAAAGGGTTAAAATTTGTCCCCAATAGAAAGGCTGATATTAGGAAAGTTTTAATTGATTTAAAGCTCTTTCTTAGGAAGAAAAATTTTGAAATTTTATACAACGGACAGTTTTCGAGTACACAAGGTAGTGAAAGGTTTAAGAGGCGGAGTACCTTTAACCCCCCCTTTGCATACACAATTAAAAAACTTTGAGATTTTAATGGAAAAAAGGATTCGGAATGAACTAGGTAGAAACAAAATAGCATTTAATTTATCAAAGGAGGAGAATTTGTTGCTGAACAATTTAAGTAATGATAAAAATGTCAGGATCTCTAAACCTGACAAAGGGGGTGGGACGGTTGTCATGGACCACCTATTTTATGAAGAAAAAATGATGCAAATACTAGAAAATGAGGAAAGATATATTAGAGCATCCCTCAATGAGATAACTATAGGGAACAAGAAAGTGGACATGGTACTCAATGATTTATTATTAGAAGGATCAATTGATTATCAAACATTTCAATATATGCATGTAGAAAAGCCAAGAGTACCTTCGATATTTGGTGTTCCCAAGGTGCACAAAAACATATAGAGTCCACCCTTGCGTCCAATTGTAGCCTCTGAAAATTCAGTCACAGCACCAATAGCTAAGTGGCTGGACACAAAATTAAAAGTAGTTTCAACTACAGGTAACAGGGTTGTGAAAGACTCATGGGAATTATTACAACAACTCACACAAGAAGTTTTCGATGAAAATATAATTTTTTATACTATTGACATTGTTGACTTATTTTCTTCTATACCCCATGATGATGGCATGAAGTTGTTCGAAGAGGCTTTGGTAAATTATGGAAAGTTTGACAACAATGATTTTCGGTTAATACTTACCTTGATGGATGTAGTGCTTTCCAACAGCTTCATCCATTTTGAAGGTTAATTTTTCAAACAAATCCAGGGGGTGGCAATGGGGGCCAGATGTGCCCCTACGTATGCTAATATAATATTGTCAGCCTGGGAAAATGAATTTATTATTAATTCAAAGTTCAGTTCATGTTGGAAGCTGTATAGGCGCTTTCTTGATGATATGTGTTTCTTATGGGTGGGTACAGATGAGGATTTCCAAATGTTCTACAAACATATTTCTGAATCCACTGACTTCTTAAAATTTACATTCCAAAGTGACAAGAATGAATTAAAACTTTTGGATGTAAATGTTGGTAAGGGTGAAACGGGATTTTTTTCAATGATATTTAGAAAGAAAATGTATTCTAATTCCTACTTGTCCTTTGGTAGTGCACATCCCTACCATCAGAAGAAAGGGATAGTTAAGGGGCAGTATGTTAGGGCAAGTAGAATGACATCAAGAGAAGTTGACTTCAATGAAGAATGTGATACTCTTCATAAAATGTTTATTGAAAGAGGATACCCACCAACATTGATTAGAAGTATAGAGAAGGAAGTCAGGGATGAGAGAAGGGGGAGATTCAAACCCATCCTAGGAAGCCGATTTATGGGGGAAACATCTAAAAGGGTGATGGATGACTCAGGAAAGGTAAACAACTTTATTATGGATTATTGTGGGCAGGCAGTCCATATTAGAAAGATCCTAGAAGAAGAATGGTTGAAATTTGGGGAATTATCAGATCTTAGTCACCTATTCAAGGAACCATTGAGATGTACTTACCGTAGAGGTAGAAATTTAAAATCTATTTTAGAAGGTCAAAAAGGTCAGAAAAGGACCAAGAGAACTAAAGTAGGCACTTTTAAATGTGGTAAGTGCTCACAGTGCACGTATATTTGTGCAAATAACACCATTTACATCAAAAGCAGGGACATTTTAATAGAAAGTAAGTATTTTGCAAACTGTGATACAAATGGCATCATTTATTTAGCTCTATGTAAAATATGTGAAGCGTTTTATGTTGGAAAATCCGAAAGGAAATTAAAAAGAAGGATTTATGAACATTATTATGAAATGAGAACAAACAACTCCAAGAATGCTCTGTTTAGACATAAAATGGATTGTCCCTTAGCAGTTTACGATTTCTTTGTTCTAGAAGTTGTTGAAAAAGATATAAGGGGAGGACAATGGGAAACATCAATTGAATACAAAGAGTTACTTTGGCAATTACACTTGGAAGCAAATAAACCTCCAGGATTAAATGATGTTATTTCCATAACCCCAGTTTTAAAAATGAGGGCAGCCAAGCTGTAGATGGTGTAAAAGCTTTTAATACTTATAGTAGATTTTAATATATGTACATTTCAAATTTTAATCATATTTATAGATTTAGTTGTTGATATTTATACTTATATTTGTATTTGTATTTTTAAATGATTTTTGGTACTTTTTGTATAATATATTTTTAACATCTTAAATCAAATTCTTGAATATTTAGTGTTTTTAATATTGCATATATTATCTTTGGGAAGATGCATATTTTAATGAGAAATTGTGATATAACGAATGGAGTCACTTCTAAATATATATATAGGTAATGCCACCTCCACATAAATATATATTTTTAAAAAGCCTAGGTTTTTAAATGTTCAACTTTGACCAGTAGATGTCACTAAAGTAAAGTATATGAATTTAAATATTTATGGCAACACTTTTCAGACTAGAATACAAGTAATTACATTTTTTAAATATGTAAAAGGTTATATATAAGTTTTTTATAGACATGAGTATGTTTTAGGATAATGTATGTTTGTTAGTTATTATTGTATTAAATATGATGCTAGATTTTAATGCAAAGTTCGGTATAAGTTTAGTATACTGCTTAGTTTTTAGTTTTTAGTGTTGGCTTGAAATAGTTAATTGTTTTTAAGTGTATGATTGTTAATTAGTGATGTTAATATATAAGGGCATGGGCTTTATGTTGTCTGATGAAGTGAAGCGAAAACGAAAACGTATTGTGGAGTGTTTCAAGCGTTAATGTTTTATTTGTTGCACCATTAAATCTACGAACTATCAACTGCAGCTTTATTTCCTCATAGTGCTTTCTACTGAAGTTTGGTCATTTTGGGCACTAATTTCCATTTTTCTTGGTTTGCCATTAATAAGAAAATACCCTAAAAAGGGTAACACGTAATATGCAGGAAACTGATAAGGCCAGGGGGATAGGAGGGCGGGATGGTTGCAGACAAATGAATACACCTACTCAGATGGAACGTTATGGTGAGTACATAACTTCTAAATCTGAAGTAGGAGATTCATTTGTCTGCAACCTGTGGGACAGAGTCCCCAGCTACCTGAATCTTGGGCGGCCATCATGGAATGATATTCCGGAGCACCGCGGAGCCAAAGGATGCTCTACCTCCAGATGTAATATCCAACTTGTAGTGGGAAATAAAGGTATGAGATGAAGCCCAAGTTGCTGCTGAACAAATATCATCCAGAGGAATTCTAGCTTTAAAGGCTGAAGTAGAAACTGACCGGGTTGAATGGGCATGTACTCCCTCCGGTGCGGGCCTTCCAGAAGCTTGATAAGCCAGTAAGATGCACTGCGAAATCCAGCGTGATAAAGAGACCTTGGAAATTGGCTTGCCCAAACTGAATTTTGCAAAGGAAATAAACAACTGGTCGGATTGCCTATGACCAGCTGTCCTGTTCAGATAAAATCTAAGTTGCCTGTGAACATCTAAGGAATGTAGCTTGTATTCACCTTTGTTTTGATATTTAGGAAAGAAAACAGGGAGGTTTATGGATTGATTAATATTTGCTTCAGAAGCTACCTTAGGAAGAAAGGACGGGTTGGTCCTGAGGTATACACGGTCCGGATGAAAGACCAAGTAAGGAGGCTTGACTGATAAGGCTTGAAGTTCTGAAACTCTCTTGGCCGAGGTAATGGCTACTAAAAGGCCGTCTTGAAAGATAAAATTTCAGATCTACCGCCGCAGGTTCAAGGGGAGCGGTCAAGGCTTGAAGGACCAAAGAAAGGTCCCAAAGAGGAACCACTTGCTTTACAGGGGGTCTGAGAAGAAAAGTACCTTTTAGGAAAATCTTACACAATTTGGCAGACATCAGTGGACTGGAGTCTTGACCAATGTGATAATGAGAAATTGCCGCAAGCTGCACTTTGACCGTGGAACTGCTGGCACCATCATTAAAAAGAGTGGTTAAGAAGTCGAGCACCAAAGGAAGGGGAACTGTGAAGGGGGCTAGACCTTGCCGCTCCACCCAAATGGAGAACCGTTTCCACTTGCTGCGGTAAACTTTCCTGGTAGATGGTTTATGAGCCGCTACCAGGATGGCCTTAACTGGAGACGAAATACCGGGAGTCCTGATCAGGAGTGGAACTGGAGCAGCCAAGAAGTTAGCTTCAGGTTGTCCAGATTCGGGGTTGATAGATGGGACGGGTGAGATATCAGATCCGGAATGGGATCTAGAATCCAAGGAGGATTCACCGAGTGAGACCTTAGGAAGGTGAACCAGATCTGTCGAGGCCAGAATGGGGCAATGAGAATCATTCTGCACCCCAACCGAGAGGCTTTCTGAAGAACTTGGAGCATCAGAGGCAAAGGGGGGTAAGCATAAAGAAGACCGGGGGGCCAAGCATGCACCAGAGCGTCTCTTGGGGTATCTCCGGGAGGAGGGATTAGAGCGAAAAAACTGTCGCACTTGGTGTTTGAGGGAGACGCAAAAAGATCGCAACAAGGAGTTCCCCACCGTGCGAAGATGCGTTTCGCTACCTGAGCATTGAGAGACCACTCGTAGGGGGAGAGAATGGTGCGACTGAGCTTGTCCGCCAGGATGTTGGACCGACCCGGAATATGTGTTGCAATGAGAAAGCGGTTGGTGGAGATTGCCCATTCCCACACTCTCATGGCTTCTCGACAAAGAGGGTAAGACCTGGTTCCCCCCTGTTTGTTGATATACCAGACGACAGACATGTTGTCCGACTGAATTGCAATAGTTCCCAAGGGAAGAAAGGCCTGAAGTGCTTGCAACTCTAAGAGCACTGCTCTCATCTCTAGAACATTGATATGCAGTAAGGTCTCTGAATCGTTCCACGTGCCTTGGACCGTCCGGCCTGCAAAATGCCCCCCCCCCCACCTGAGGCGGGAGGCATCCGTGGTCACCGTGGCGAGAGGGGGAGAAGCACAAAAGGGGCGGCCTCCGTGGAGATCTGGTGAGTGGAGCCACCACAGGAGGGACCGCTTGCAAGCCTTGCTGATCGCAATGGGATGATGCATAGGAAGAGCAAGATAAGACCACTGAACTAGGAGTGTCCATTGAAGGACCCGCATATTGAACCTGGCAAGAGGAAGAAGAGCTATCGCTGCTGCCATGGACCCTAGAGCCCTCAGGACCAACTCCGCCGGAACTGAGCTGGAGTTGAGAATGGCCCGCACCTGGAGTTGCAGATTCTGAATTCTGTCCGCAGTGAGGAAGGCTCTTAACCGGCCCGTGTCTAACCTGGCACCTATAAAATCTATGAACTGCGTAGGGGCTAGGTTGGACTTCTCTGTATTTATTGTGATGCCCAGACGGGGAGCTAGATGGAGAAAGGAGTCTCATGCCAATAACAGTAGATGTCTTGTTGGAGCGGTGAGAAGCCAGTCGTCCAGGTAAGGAAAGACCTGCACCCCCTGAAGCCTCAGGTGGGCCGCTACCACTGCTAATGCCTTGGTGAACACCCTGGGGGCTGTGGTGAGACCAAAGGGAAGGACCCGGAATTGGTAGTGACTGGCTCCCAGCCGGAAGCGGAGAAACCACCTGGAGAGCCTGTCCATTAGAATATGGTAGTACGCGTCCTTGAGGTCTATAGAGCACATCCAGTGATTTTCTCCCAGAAGGGGGAGAATAGATTGTAAGGTAACCATTCGGAACTTCTCCTTGGGAACTGCCAGGTTCAAGAGTGAAAGGTCTAGTATTGATCGTAGATCCCCCGTCTTTTTTGGCACTAAAAAGAACCTGGAGTAGAACCCTGATCCGATCTGGTCTGGGGGGACGGGCTGGATGGCTCTTTTCTTTAGCAGATGGCCAATTTCTGCTAAAGCGGCCTCCCTCTGACCGGGTGGAACGTCGGGGAGGGACTTCAATTTTGGAAGGTGATGAAATGGGATGCGGTAACCTCTGGATATGATGTGGAGGACCCAGTGGTCTGATGTTATGGACTCCCATGCCGCTAGGTGCTCTGAAAAACGTCCCCCGACTGCCTCCAGAGTGGAGCAGCCGAGCAACCCTTCAGGGCTGCTGCGCGGGCCGTTGAGAGAAGGGTTCTCTGGACCCAAAGTTCCTGGGAGCCCCTCTGCCCCTGGGGCGGCATCCTCCCTGTCCTCCTCTGCCACGGAAGGACTGGTTGTCCGGAGCAGGTTGGGACTGCTGCGACTTCCGGAACCACATCTTCTTCTGGCCCTTTTGGTTCCTAGAATAGGGCCTCTGGGGCACAGAGAAGCGGATTCCGATGGCAGACAGCGTCTTCCCATCCTTTTCGCTCTGGGTCAAAGTATCGCGAACAGTTTTGCCAAAAAGGGCAGAACCATCGAAGGGAGCGTTCGCAAATGACGCCTTGAAGGGCTCCGTGAAATCGCAATGATGGAGCCAGGCCTGACGTCTGGTAACTAGGCCTGTCCCTGCGGCTCTAGCGGCTCCCTCTGTAGCATGGGACAGTAGCCGCATAGAGGTATTAGTCATGGACCTGAGTGGCCATACGGGTGGAGTGCAACAATTTGTCCTCCTCTGACATGGACTCTGGGGGGGATGCAGCGTATTCCTTGATGAGATCGCACTGCATCCTAATCACATGTGCCAGGTAGTTCAGCGCCCTCACTGAAAAGGTCGCTGAACTAAACATCCGCTTCCCCAAGCGGTCCATCATCCGAGACTCCTTGCTCGGGGGGTGGACTGAGGGGCTCTCCTGAGCAAGTTCCCTCTTGGTGGCTGCTGCCGTCAACATGGCATCTACCAGATGCCCTTTACTCCAGTGGGCACGGTCAGCCGGGGGGCTAAGTATACGGTCAGGCCTTTTGGGGATTGGCTCCACGGTGTCCGGATCCTTCCACGCCCTGGTGGTAATCAGGTCCACCAGGGGGTCGGCAGGAGGTGACACCCAAGAGGTAGACGGGCCCACTTCAAATGCCTCCAAGAACACGGACTCGTCCGAGGAAGACTTGGGGGCAGACCACCCCCCCTTATCCGAAGCATTTCCATGATGTCTCCAAAGGAGACATCCTCGGGGGGTGATCTTGGGGAGCCTTCCCCTTCCTCCAAATCCGTGTCTTCTGTGAGAGACTCGGGGGAGTCTATGTGCCTCCTTTTGCACGTATGCTTGCGAGGGGCATCCTCCGGGGGGCTGTCAGAAGATCCCTCGCAAGCAGTGTCATGTTCCAAAGGAACAACTTGGGGCAAAGGAACGGGTTGTCCCAGTGGCCGGATGGTGGAAGCCTGGCCCAGTGCAGATGGAGCGCGGGACGGAGCCGAAGCAAGTGCCGGGGGTCCGGAAACCCTCAACAGGGCCCTCTCCACTACATCAAAAGCCGAGGGGGAGCCGACCTCGACCAAAGGATCCGATAATCGGCTCCCCCTAGGATCCGAAGAGTGGATCGGAGCCGGCGCCGAAGCACTCGGATCCGAGGGGACAGTGCGCTCCGACACAGACGGCACCGAAGGAGGTCGGATCCGAAGCACTCGAAGGCAGGGTCGAATCCGAAGTACCTAGTACTATCGGCGCCGACCCACCCCCGGCTCCGAAGCTGCTCGGCTCCAACTGCTCCGAACCCGGGTAGCGGGTCGGAGAAGGAGCTATAGGCTTAAAGAAAGGGGTCACGCTCCCCCCCAGAGGGGGGGGGGGAGGCAAGAGCACTCCCATCTGCATCTGGGCCTGGATGAACCTTCTCATCATCCGGTCCAGATCAGCATCAGATAAACTGTACGTAGATCTCGACGAGGCTACCGAGGTAGGCCTTGAGTGCCTCCTCGATAGCCTCGACGGAGATCGGGTCTCCTCCTCCTCAGGTCCCGGTGAAAAGCACACAGGAGACCGGAGCCGAGGAGGGGGAGAACCAGCAGACAAGGAGGCCGGAGGAGAAGCCCGCTTGGCAGGCGGGGCCGAAACAGAGGTCTCGGCCCGCCGCTTATGGTGCTTCTCCCTCCGGTCCTTCTTTCTTGCTTCCCTCTCCTCCAAACCACTAGAGGGAGGTTGAGTCCCAGGTGGAGGAGGGGGAGCCGGAGAGGAGGGAACCGTAGCCACGGTACCCCCCGAAGGAGCGGTAGCCGGAGCCGAGTCCGGGGGCAAAAGTCCCGCCAGGACCAGCTTCGACCTCCGCTCCTTCAATGCCCTGGGGTTGAACCCTGCACAAATGGAACATCCAGAAGTGAGGTGTTCAACCCCAAGGCATCGAACGCACCGAGTGTGGCCATCAGCAGGGGAAAGCTTATGGCCACACTCGGAGCACTTCGAAAAAACAGCCTTAGGTGGTTCAGACATCCTAAGGACACTAGTTTTTTTTACTCTAAATAAACTAAAAAGTAAAGGCTAACTAGCCAAACAAACACAGGCCCAAACACACACTACGCACCAGCGAGGGGAGGGAAACTAAAAGTTATAAAAGTTAATAAACTAAACAACTTTAAGCTATAAAAAGGGAAACCTATAACTTTCACACAAAACTGACTGAAAAAACCTTAAATTTAACACTGAAATAGAAGTTATGAACACTTAGCTGTAGAGCTCTCGGAAACCAATCTGGTCACCAGAGCGGCAAACTAGATCTGAGGTCATGTAGGGAGAGCAGGGCATTATGGGTGAGGGGAGGAGCTGAGAGCTCGGATCCATAGCTGGAAAACCATGCCGGTTCGGATCCGATATCGGATCCATAACCCACAGGTTGCAGACAAATGAATCTCCTACTTCAGATCAGTAGTTTAATCACCAGTACCATCCAACATTCTTCTGCAGAACAAGCTATGTAACATGCCTTAGTTAAAACAAAAAAAAAAAGTTAGATGTACAGCAGATCCATAATACAAGTTTCCCTTTCTGATCTGATGTAGGGAAGATTCATTGTCGACTTTTTTTCTGTGTGGAGACGTATATAAGCTTGTGCCTCTTGCTCCTTGTATATACCATAGAATGTAAGGAATACTAACTTATTCATATCTGTGAGCTAATAAAATTTAACCCTACTTGTATGTATCATTTACTGGGTAGGCAAATAAGTCGCATATGAGATTAAGGGCTCCATCACATATTCAGACCTTTAGCTAGAAAGCGATTACACTTCCAAGTTGTATCAGCATATAATGTTTACATTACCTCTATCTCGTAAAGACGATATTTGAGGTTTCTGCAAATATTACACAGCTACCAAGTGCATATTAAATACCTTTCTCAACAGCAAAACTCCTTCAGACCCACATTTCACTGGTAGAGCCAGACATTTTGAGACTGAACACAAGAGGGAGTATTTACCCTTTGGAACTGAGTTGTTCCAATGGTATATCAAAAGTAGTAAAGCAACGATTAAAAGAAGTACAGGGTTGGAGGATTAATTGAGATTGATTTTGTTCCGATCGCATTATAAACCTTTAGTTAGCCTTTTACAGCTTGGCCATGTTGGTAAACGCGAATACAACAGTATGTGAAAGGTAATTACCGTAGCAATCCAAGGTTGAATGCTGCGTTTATGTTCATTTTTACCCTTTTTTCTCCATTCCCCATTGTTCTTCCTCCTTTTTTATATAATGCGAGACTTGTTGATATTCTTCTCAGAGATTTAGTAGTGAACATCTTGAGGAGATTGAGTGTTTGTATCTCTGAGACTGTAGGAGCCTGGGAGAAAAGGGATACGTTGCTGGGAGGGGTCAGTGTAGCTACGTGCAGCTAGAAATCTCACGTGCCAGCAGGAGCAACAGTAAAAGATTCCAGATAGAAGCTTGTGCCCTGGCATCTTTGGACCCACCTTAAGGTAAAGAAAAAGAATATGAACAACTTTTGAAGTGCTAATTATTTAGTTTAGCAAGCTGAGTTGATAGTGTGACAACATATATGAAGGTTGTTGTGGAGGAAGGTCAGTGTTCAGATGCATCTACTTCTGGCAACTCGCTAAAGGCATTCAAGAAGGCTTTTTTTCACTTTGGTGTTGGATGCTGTGTAATTAGTGCTTTGATGCTGAGAGAGTAATGTATTGGGGTATTTCATCTGAAACTTGATTTTCTTTTGAATCAAGTAGGTGCAGAATGTAGACAGCTTTTGCCTTTCTTGATGTATTTCTTTTTTTTAGCAGTGGAAAGGATTTTAAAGACATCTTGATAGTGAAATTTAAGGTAGACCTATCTAGGTTTATCTGTGATGAGGGGAGGTCGGATCACCTGCTGAGCTCTTTCAATAATTATCTGCTTTGACTCAGGTGGGTTTTCTAGTAAGAGGTCGAGGGTCAGTTGGATTGTTTCTCAGAGTTTTCGTTGGTTGATTCGCTCTGGGAATACCTCTTATAATATTGTTTTACTGGGATCTTGTCTCAAGATCTATGATCTTTTGTTTCATTTCATGTAGGTATTTAAGGTTAGATTGTGTTTCCTTCTGAAGCTGGACAAGCTTGATCTCATTTTTTAGAACTTTGGCCTCAGTTTTCTCAACTCTGTTTGCTGTTTGATTAATAGAGTCTCCAAAAGTCCGCAGTTAGTCGGAGAAGTTTTGGATAGCAAGCTGCAGTGGTTGAAGGGCTAGTTTTAGTTCTTCGAGGTTTGTGAGGTGTTTAGATGTTCATCGTGTTACCCTGCTGCAGTCATCACACTTGGGTTATCCTGACGTCAGGCGGTCCCGCAGTTGGCCTGAATTCCAAAGTCTTGTTCCGGCATCGGTTGCTGTCGCTTCTTCCCTGACGTCAGTACACCAGGGGTATACAAGAGGCATCCCACGCCATTTTCTTCAGTCTTTCTTGCAGCGCGGTGCCCGAAGCAGAAGCAGTTCGCAAGTGCCGGTCGGCCAACACCTGAGATTTTCAAATTAAATTTCAGTCCGAAGTCTTCAAAGCTAAGTACCCCGTTGGGGAACCTTTTCTTGCCTCAGTCCGATGTCAGAAAAAGTTAACAATTGCATTTCTTGTGGGAAGCAAATACCTCATAAGGACTTTCCTTCTTATTGTATACCTTGCCTAGGCCCAAACCACAACGTCACTGGTTGTCGGTTTTGTGCTAGGTTCAATAAGCGAGCTATAAAGTGACGCTTTGTTTTCACACGACACTACTTCGGAAGGAAATTTAATTACACTATGCCGTCGGAGCAACCGACTACCGGCGTGCATAAGAAACGCAAAGATAGACAGGCAGCCTAGATCCAAGCCAGACTCCGAGGCCTCAGCTGGGCTGGTCGCCGGTTCTCCGGTTTTCAGTGAGGTGCCTACACAGCCTCTGGCTACCGCAGAATTGGAACCCCAGACCGCTTCGGATTCTCAAGCAGAGAGTTCTAGGCCGACGCAGCCATTTTCTTTAGGCCCTACCGACGATATTGCAGAAGGAGAAGCCTTTGCTGTGGAAACACCTTCGGTTTCAGAAGGTGTCTTCAGACAGACTACTCTCACCATAAAATCTTATGCTAAGCTTAAGACTCTTCTAAAATCAAAAAAAGACTGCACATCAGTCTCCAGTTCAAGGCCCCATGCCTAAGAAACAGATGCTTAAAATGGCCGAAGATTTGATTTCTTTAATCAGGGGTTCCCAACCCCCCGACAAAAGGCCTAGACAAGAGGAGGATTATGCCTCCTCTGATCAAGTGTCTATTTCCTCAGGCTCCTCTGAGGAACAGGATTACTCCTTTCCCCCTTATGAAGATTCTGATGCTGAAGATTCCATTCCCTCAGCTTCTCCCCTTGAAGACTATTCCTTTGGGGAAACCTTACATACCATGAGGGAACATTTCCACTGGGAAGGTCAGGACTACTACGACTCAAAGAAAAGGCTCCGAGAGTTTCTTTTACTCCCCCAGCACAGACCACTTGCTATCCCTCCAGTTTTAGACATTGTGGATGATGTTTACTTAGAATGTAGTCTAAATCCAGATTCTCTGCCTCCTGCTCCAGCCAAACCAGATAGATATTATAGAGTGCCTGACTCGCACAAATTCCTTTACAAAAGCCCTGTTGCCGACCCAGAGACAATCTCCCAGGGTCCCAAAGGGGCTAAGGCTTCTATGGCTAAAAATCCTGTACCCTCTGAAAGGGACTCCAGAGCACTAGATAGGTGGGGGGAAGAAGGTTTACACCTCAGCTACTCTAGCTATGAGAGCACTAAATTATCAATTTCACATGCTTAAATACCAGCAATTCCTAATGTCTCAATTAAAACAAAAGATGAGCACGCTCCCTCAACAGTCTGAATTCAAGGAAATGCATGATCTGTTGCATGCAACTAAACAGGTGGGCAAACATACTTTACAATGTGGATTTGATTCCTTGGAAGCTTCCTGTAGAGCAGCTGTTACTGGGTCTGTTATACATAGGCATGCTTGGTTAAAGGAACAAACTCTGCCTGATCATGTTAAAGCAAAGTTTACTAGATGCACCCTTACAGCAGAATGTCTTATTTGGGGTTAAAGCAGAAGAGGTTTTAAAGAAAATGGAGAATAAGGCAAAATCTATGCAGACGGTCAAAGATTTCTTACAGGTACAACCCCCACGCTTAAGCAGAAATTGGCCAACAAAAAACTGGTCCTTTCCAGCTTCTGACAGACCACAGAGGGGTAAATACAGGTGCCCAAGGGGCAGAGGACAAGCACAAATCCCTTATACACCTCGTCAATAGGGCACTGCAACACAGAAGGGAGGAGAAGACGGGTCCCAAACTACTAGAAGGCAAACACAATGACTTAAACCTCAAATTGCCGAGAAAACTCTCTTGGCAGCTCCCTTGGGAGGAAAATTAACATTTTTTTACAGACAACTGGCGCATCGTCACAAAGGACAAATGGGTCCTAGACATTATCTCACAAGGATACAGATTCCATTTCCACACCTTGCCAGGGATAAAAGGAATGCCAAACCTGCCACAAAATCAATGGGCAGAGGCACAAAAACAAATTACAGCTCTCATGGACATGAGAGCCATTCAACAGGCACTTACACAGGAACAAGGCCAAGGATTTTACTCAAGGCTCTTTCTAGTCCCCAGAAAGGACAATGCTTGGAGACCCATTCTGGACCTTTCAATTCTAAACACCTTCTTGCAAGTACCCAAATTCAAGATGCTAACACTACAGCAGCTTCTTCCCATGTTGGGCAAGAAAGCTTGGCTAGTAACGTTGGACCTCAAGGAGGCATACCTGCATGTCCCTATCAGACAAAATTGCAGAAGAAACCTCCGCTTCATTGCAGGTTCAACCCATTACCAATTCTCTGCACTGCTCTTTGGCTTATCTACTGCGTCCAGGGTTTTCTCAAAATGCTTGGCACCAGTAATTGCATACTGCAGACAAAGAGGAATTCAAATATACCCATACCTGGACAACTGCCTCATCCAAGCAGAAAGCAAGGACATTCTCTTACATCATCTGGCTTTTGTAAAACACCTTCTAAGTTACCTAGGGTGCACAGTAAACGAAAATAAATCAAAACTAGTGCCCTCACAAAATATGATATTCCTGGGTGCCAGCTTGAATACAACGGCCCAGATGGCTTATCTGACGCCAGACAAACAATTACAACTAACTCAATACTTCAAAACAATGGCAACAAAGACCCAACTCCCTGCAAGAAAAATTCTGCAGGCCTTGGGCTTCATGGCATCTTGCATACTACTAATACCATTTGCAAAACTGCATATGAGGAAATTACAATGGTACCTAAAAAGCGTATGGACTCAACACAGCCACAGCTTGGAAACAATGATACCTCTCATTCCCTGCCTTCAACAGGAGTTTCTGTGGTGGTCACAGGCATGTCACCTCAACAAGGGTCAGCCTTTCACCTTACCCCCAGCCAGGCAAACTATGACAACAGATGCATCGGACTATGCCTGGGGGGCACACATGGCAGGACGGTGCGTTCAAGGCATATGGACTGCAGATCAAAGTAATCTGCACATCAATCACAAAGAAATGCTAGCTGTACAGAATGCCCTGACAGCCTTCAAGGACCTCTTACAACTAGAACAGCTTATAATAAGAACAGACAACACCACAGTAATGTGGTACATAAACAAACAAGGGGTACACACTCCTACCCTCTATGCAGGCAAGCAATGACCTTGTGGAACGCAGCACTGGCTTACCAAGTTCAATTACAAGCTCAATTCCTGCCAGGAAAAAAGAACACATTGGCAGATGACCTAAGCAGAAACATCATGGATCCCCACGAGTGAAAACTGGATCGACAAGTATTTGCAATGATAACTCAAAAATGGGGGCGCACAGACAGTTTTGGGGGTTGGCAAACAGGTCTATCAGCTATCAAAATTTTGCACAAGGACATTTCACCATCAAGCTTGGAAAGTGGACGCAGTCTCATTCAGTTGGAAAATGCTGACAGTATATGCCTTTCCTCCATTGCCCCTTCTCACAAAGGTGCTACTGAAAGTCAGGATGGAGAGACCTCAAATGATACTCATTGCCCCAGACTGGCCACGCCAGCACTGGTACCCACTGTTAAGGAACATGGCCCAGGGCCCACCATGGATTTTACCACAAATTCCTCATCTGCTCACACAGCAAGGCAGTCAGATTCTACACAGCCAGCTCAAAACCTTATATTTGGCTGCATGGCAAATCACCTAAGCAACCAGCCAGCTCCTCTTTCACAAGCTGTTATGGATGTTATTCTGAAGGCCAAGAGGCCCAGCACCAGGAAAGCCTACTCAGACAAATGGAAAAGATTTTGCGCCTGGAACCAAGCTAAAGGCCAAAATACTCTTCAGCCGGACATACCTCAGATTCTACAATATTTAACTGAGATGTTACACAAAGGACTTTCTTTTTCATCTATTAAAATCCATGCCTCAGCTATCTCAGCTCACTACAGCACGGATCCTCCCTTATTTTCACATCCACTTCTAATGCAGTATCTCAGAGGGGCCAAAAACATTAGGCCTCCCAGGAGAGTACCAACACCTACTTGGGACCTCGTTTGTTCTGGAAAAACTTACGCTACCACCTTTTGAGCCAGCTTTCTCAACTGACTTGAAGTTTATATCATGGAAGAGTGCCCTGCTGCTAGCAATTACTTCAGCCAGAAGAGCCTCAGAGCTACAGGCACTAATGGCAGTCGAGCCTTTCCTCATTTTTCATCAAGACAGAGTTTCTCTATGAACTAACCCCTCCTTTATGCCAAAGGTGGTATCCAGTGTGGCTCTAAATCAAACCATCCATTTACCCACCTTCTTTCCAAATCCACAGAACAAAGGAGAAAGACTCCTGCATTCCTTGGACATTCACAGGCAACTACGTTACTACTTGGATAAAACTAAGGTTTTCAGAAAATCTGACCAGCTTTTTGTTTCCTGTGCTACAGCATAACAAGGAAAGGCTATCTCAAAACAGACCATTTCCAAATGGATAGGACATTGCATACGTTTTTGATACACCCATCATGGAAAACCAGTCCCTGCTAGCATAAGGCCCCACTCTACCAGGGCAGCAGCTACATCTACAGCCTTCCTCAGGGGGGTGCCAACCAAGGATATTCTGGAAACTGCAACATGGAGTTCAGTACACACCTTCACCAAACACTATCACTTACCACTTTACTCTGACTAGAGCTGGCTTCGCCACTGCAGTTTTGCAGGGCCTTCTAGCCTCCTCTAACTCTGTTTGACTCCACCTCCCATCCTTAGCTTTGGGATTCTACCCAAGGGTGATGACTGCAGCAAGGTAACATGATGAACATAGTACAGTTTTGTACCTACCATAAATGTAGATGTTCGAGTGTATACCCTGCTGCAGTCCAGGTTACCCTCCCTCCATCCCCTCTGACCTAACTAAAACCTTTCAATACCTTTAAATCTGATACAACCTTTGTGGTGTATTTGCTTATAGCTGGAGGGATGTTTTGTTTGTGCTAAATTTTTATTATTGGTACTATCTACTGACCACCTTTTGGAGGAGCACCTGACATCTGGGGGCAAGAAAAACGGAAGAAAACTGCATCGGATGCCTCTTATATACCCCTGGCGCACTGACGTCAGGGAAGAAGCGACAGCAACAGGCCGACTGCGGGACCGCCTGACGGCAGGATAACCCAAGTGTGATGACTGCAGCAGGGTATGCACTCGAACATCTACATTTATGGTAGGTACAAAACTGTACTTTTTATTTTTTACTTGCCGGCTTATTTGACTCTTGTTTCCCAGTTCTGGATCTCTTAGATAAAGTATCTTTTACCAGAGAACCTATTCCTGAGAATTTAGTTTTTGCAATTTGAATGTCCATGTTATCAGTTTCATTTGCCATCTTTGGGCTTTCCTGTTCCTTTAGCATTGAAAACCTGGTAACTGAGGCCTCATGGTTGTAAAGTAAAACCAACCAAGATGCAGAGTAAAGTCTCCATACGTATAGCAAATGGTAGTAAAAAAACGAACTTGACAACACAGCTCAACAAAAAAGCTATTTAATCATACAGCTTTCAGGTAAAAAAAAAAAACACTTCAGTGTATATAAAATATAGCAAGTAACTTCCTGCTTATATACTAAACACACACATTAACTAAAAAGGAATTTATATTTAAATGTTGCGCTACCTGCAATTCTTCTAATATAGTCTGGCAACCTGTAAATATATGCATGGCATTTTACATAGGAAAGTCAGTGAGAAAATTAAAAGAAAGGATGATGGAGCATAGGTCAGATATCAAAAGGAATATTAGTACCAATTCATTAGCTAAACATATTAGTGAATGTGGGGGGAGCACATTTTTAGTTTTAGGGTGATCAAGTTTTTAGGACTTTAAGAAGGGGTGACATCAACAATAGGTTGGAAATAAAGGAATATGAATGGATTTTTAGGATGGGGGCTATTTCTCCTGGATTAAATCACACAGTGTCATTAAAGTCTGTTCTTAAGCATAAACAAATGTGTCTACATTAGGAATGTTATTTATCTGAGTCAGAACAGATAATGTACTTTGTCTTGAGCAAATTGAATGCGTTTACATTAAGAATGCTATTGCTTTTAGAAAAGTATTTCTAAATTCTAATTTATTTTTTTTAATTGATTAATTATTTAATTGTTTGGCTGTGTGTTTAGTATATAGAGAGGAGGCGGTTACTTGCTATATTTTATATAAACTGATTTTTTTTTTCTTTCTTGTTTTTTTTTCTTTCTTTTTTTTTTTACCTGAAAGCTTTGATTAAATAGCTTTTTGTTGAGCTGCATTGTCAAGTTCATTTTTTACTGCCTCGTGGTTGTAGCCAGGCAGAGAGCTTTGATCTAATCCAAGTTAATCTTTCTGTCAGAGTCCGCTTTTTGTTGATATATTGCATCCAAGGTGTTGATTTTGTTGGCAGGTTGATTACATTTTAAAGAGCTCTGTACCTAAATTGTTTAGGATACTTTGGAATTTTTATCAGCGCTAGGGAATAGCAGTGTTCATAAGTCGGCAGCCATCTTAATCCCAATAGATGACATTCTTGCTTTCGATGCAGAAGGCTGGATTCTACTCCCAAACTATGTAGCTAGATTGCTGATATTGCATGCACATTGATGGGGGGGGGGTTAAAACTGCTGCACTCCTGAGTGTGTCCTCTTTTGGATGGGATGTCTAGTAACCACGAACATATTGTATATTCCCCATTGCAGTATTATCAGTTTACCATTTTTTTTTTGTGTAACATGGGCAATTTATTCTTCAACAGTAGCAGACACTACGTTTGTATATAGAACACTGAAATGTAAAGTGGTTTGCCAGCAGCAACCTCTTCATTAGTTACAGATGTCTTTAGTATGGAATTATTCAGCTGACTTTTACTTCTGCAGTGATTGTGCATATTGACTGATATTGGTGGGTTGTAATAAGTTTGAGTGGCCTTTTATAGTTTAAATGTTCTGAAATTGGTAGTTTTGTCATCATTGGTCCATACATTTTGTTTCATTGCTTACTGGAAAAATGTTCAAAACTTCAAATTAAAAAAAAAAACTCCAAACAAGTGATGCTGTATTATTCAAGGAATATAATTTAATACAATTAGGAAAGTACATCAAAGAATCACTTCTCAGCCTTTTGACCAAGATCAAGTGTAGTATCTGTTCTTGTCAATTTAAAGTGTAGCACATGCATGTATGCATGGTCTTAGCAATGTGAGCAAGGGGCCTATGATTTGAAAACAGTCAAAGGTAACCTTAATCTGCTACTGAATAAAAAACAAAACAGTGTCAGCAAGAAGAAGTTTAAGTTCAAATTTAATCCAAGCCAGTAATACAATCCAAGCCAGTATTTAGCTCTTTTGCCTCGTGCTAGAGACTTCTTCAGACTAATGGCTTTAAAACTATAAAAAAAACAGACTTTAAATACTTCATTAATCATCACTTTAAAACATCAATTAGCATTTAAAAACACACAGACATAAAATATAAAACTATGCTTATAAAAACTTTTCTAGTGTTTCAATCCCTTCCTTTTCAAATACATTTTAAATTCTTCCCTATTATTTAATCCTGGAGGGAAGCAGGCATTTAATCTGACCTGCCAACAATATTCCAACCAACCTAAATGTCCTTCATGGATGCATCTGCAGTCATAACAACTGGGTTGTCCTGTCGTCAGGCAGCCCTTCAGTCGGCCGGATTCCAAAGTCCGGGTCCGGCTTCGGCTGATGTCGCACTTCACCCGACGTCATCTCTGTTGGTCTTCGGGTATAAAGGCATCAGCCGACGCCATTTTCTTCAGTCTTTCTTGCCGCGTGGCGCCCGAAGCAGAAGCTGTTCGCAAGTGCCGGTCGGTCGGATCCAGAGATTACTTCTACCGAATACTACTTCGAAGACTTCTAAAGCTAAGTACCCCGTTGGGGACTCTTTCTTGCCTCAGCCGATGTCAGAAAAAGTTAATAATTGTTTAACCGTGGGAAACAAATACCTCATAAAGATTTCCACTCTTATTGTCTGCCTTGTTTAGGCCCAGCCCACGACGTAGCAGCCTGTTCGGCCTGTGCTTCATTCAACCGACGAACGCTTAGGCGTCGGTCGGAGTTTGCTGAACAGTTTTTCGGTTCTGATTTTGCGTATATTATGCCGTCGGATCCTCCGACTACCCATACTGCTAAAAAACGCAAAGATAAAGACCGACACTCGCGGTCCGCGGTTTCAGCCGAAACCATGGTTAAGCAAACCTCGAGTGTCTCGGTTTCGGCCGAACCCGAGAAAACTGATCAAAGTACAGCTGAATATTTCACTGCCACTGAGGCCCCTGCTACTTCTCTTGAATCGGCCTCAGAAATTTTATCCACTACGGTGGTTGCCACTGATTTATCAGACACCATTCCCTTGGATGTCTCCACCCCAGCACGTGGTGCTGCTAGGCCTCCAGCAGCCATGTCCATTAAGGCCTTTGCCAGGGCTAAAGCAGCCAAAACTACTAAAACAGTGCCTGTTAAACCCCCTTCAACCAGGCCCTCTTCTAGTTCACAAATGCTTACTCTGGCAGAAGATTTAATTTCATTAATTAGGGGATCTCAATCTCACCCAGACAGGGCCTCTCAGCCCCCAGAGAAGAGGCCTAGGGCAGAGCCCCCCGAGCCTGTGTCCTCTGATGATTCTGCCGATGAATCAGACATAACAGACCAGCCAGAGGCTCCTTTCTCCAATTATGAAGACTCAGATGCTGAAGAATCCATTCCAGCTGCTTCCCCACCAGAAGAATTTTCCTTTGGGGAAACTTTACATGCCATGCGAGAGCAGTTCCAATGGCAGCAGCAGGATTTCTCAGACTCCAGAAAAAGACTTAGGACCTTTCTACACCTTCCACAGCACAGGCCCTTAGCTATACCTCCTGTCCTCTCTGTGGTGGACGATGCCTTCAATGATGTCTGCTCTGCACCAGATTCTTTACCTCCAGCCCCTGCCAAACCAGACAGATTTTACAGGGTACCAGACACTCATCACCACCTTTACAAGGCCCCACTTGCAGACCCCGAAACTATATCCCAGGGTCCCAGGGCAGTAGCCCCGACCACAGCTAAAAACCCTATTCCTTCTGAAAGGGAAGCCAGGTCATTAGACAGATGGGGCAAAAAAGTCTACACCTCAGCTACTCTCTCAGCTAGAGCTTTAAACTGTCAGTTTCACATGATACAATACCAAGAGTTTATGCTTGATCAGTTAACAAAAAAGCTATCCTCTGATGACTCTATTGATAAGAAATATGTATTAGAAATGGTAAACAATATACAACAGGTTAGTAACCATTCATTAAAATGTGGCTATGATGCACTGGAGGCTTCATTTAGATCAGCCATGACTGGCACAGTGATAAGAAGACATGCATGGCTAAAGGAACAAGCCTTACCGGATCATGTTAAAGCTAAGTTATTAGATGCTCCTATGGATAAGACCAGCTTGTTTGGTACACCTGCCCAGCAGGTAATGAAGAAAATGGAAGAAAAGGCAAAATCTGTTCAAACGGTTAAAGATTTCTTGCAGGTTCAACCCCCAAGGTTTAGCAGGAACTGGCCTGCCAAAAATTGGTCCTTTCCTGACTCCACAAGATCCCAAAGGGGCAGGAATAGACGTGCCAGAGGCAGAAACCAATCCAGAGGAGGTGCCTACAGAGGACGACAGTGGCAAGGTAACAACAGAGGCACAGACACAACCACTGCCACTACACCAACACAACCACAGTGACTTACCTCTAAATCCGCCTACCAGGGAACAAATAGCAGCTCCATTAGGCGGCAAATTAACCTTATTTTCGAAGAACTGGCACTATATCACAAAAGACAAGTGGATCTTACAAACCATAGATCAAGGTTACCGGTTCCACTTCCACACTTTACCAGTCAAAAGAGGAATGCCAAATCTACCTCCAAACCAAAAAACAGAGGCTCTACAACAGATAATGCAATTAGCAAACATGAGAGCTGTGGAAAGAGTGCCAACAACAGAACAAGGAAAGGGATTCTACTCCAGACTATTCCTAGTTCCAAGAAAGGAAAAAAGTTGGAGACCTATTCTCGACCTGTCCACCTTAAATACATACATCATTGTCCCAAAATTCAAAATGCTGACCCTACAGCAACTTCTTCCCATGCTGGGCAAGGAGTGTTGGCTGGTAACTCTAGATCTCAAGGAGGCATACCTGCACGTCCCCATTCGACCAATTTGCAGAAGATACCTCAGATTTCTTGCAGGATCAGAGCATTATCAATTCTCAGCATTGCCCTTTGGCTTATCTACTGTGCCCAGAGTATTCACAAAATGCCTGGCATCAGTAATCGCCCACTGCAGACTACAGGAAATTCAAATTTACCCATACCTGGACGACTGCCTGCTACAAGGGGACAACAAAAGCAAGCTGACAACAGATTTACAAAGGGTCATTTACTTGCTACAAGCACTGGGATACACAGTCAATTTACAAAAATCAAGGCTGATACCATCCCAAACAAGGACATTCTTGGGCGCGGAATTGGACACAGTAAGACAAATGGCATTCCTAACTGCAGAAAAACAAAAAGAACTCCCTCTTTACTTCTTGGCTCTAACAAAACAGAACAAGTTAACAGCAAGAAAAGTACTGCAGGCCTTGGGCTTCATGGCATCATGCATAATCTTGGTCCCACTTGCCAGACTGCATATGAGAAAACTACAGTGGTACCTAAAGAACTTATGGTCCCAACACAGGCACAGCCTAGAAACAAAAATTCCACTAATTCCATGCTTAAAACAGGAGTTCCTATGGTGGGCTCAAGCATGCCAGTCAAACCCAGGCCTACCCTTTCGCAGATGTCAAGCAAACCAGACCATCACAACAGACGCTTCAGACCTAGGATGGGGGGCCCACATGCTGGACAAATGCGTGCAAGGATTGTGGACGCAGGATCAACTTCACCTGCACATCAACCTAAAAGAAATGCTGGCAGTAAAACTGGCAATCCAAAAATTCAGACCATTTCTCAAAGAGGGCCAGTTGATGATAAGGACAGACAACACCACAGTCATGTGGTACATCAACAAACAGGGAGGCACTCATTCATACCCCCTATGCAGAATGACTTTGGAGCTGTGGAACCTGGCACTCCGCTACAACATCCAGTTACAGGCAATATTTGTACCGGGAAAGGAGAATACTCTAGCAGACATATTAAGCAGAACCACATCGGATGCCCACGAATGGATGCTACACCCGGACATCTTCAAGACCATCTCAAAGAAATGGGGAATGCCTCAGATAGATCTATTCGCTTCCCCTCTCAATCACCAGCTCAAAAAATTCTGCACAAGGACATTCCACCCACTGGCATGGAAAGTGGATTCGCTGTCCTTCAGCTGGAAAGGCCTAACAGCATATGCATTCCCACCTCTTCCCTTGTAACACAAGGTATTACTAAAAATCAAGGAAGAACGTCCAAGGATAATCCTGATAGCTCCAAACTGGCCAAGACAACACTGGTACCCACTGCTGAGGAGCATGTCTCGGAACAATATGTGGCCAATACCCCTGATGCCTTTGATGTTAACTCAGAACAACTACAGCATCATGCATCCGAACCTAAAAACGTTGCAACTGACTGCATGGAACATCACATAGCAGCAGCTAATCCAGAACTTTCACAAAGAGTTAAAGATATTATTCTTGAAGCCCGCAGACCTTCAACAAGAAGGAACTATGCAGGAAAATGGAAAAGGTTTGTCATTTGGAGTGCTGAAAGAGGAAAAGATGTGTCAAACATAGATATGCCTAACATTCTGGAGTATCTGGCAGAACTTCTACATACAGGCCTGTCCTACTCCTCCATCAAGATACATGCATCAGCTATATCAGCAGAATACAGCTTTGATCCACCTGTCTTTTCACATCCTTTACTCAGGCAGTTCCTCAGAGGAATCAAGAATGTAAAACCTCCAATGAAACCACCATTGCCAGCTTGGGACTTGAACTTTGTGCTAGAAAAGTTGACACTATCACCTTTTGAACCAGCAGCAACAGCAGACCTACAGCATCTATCGTGGAAAACTGCTTTCCTACTGGCAATAACCTCAGCCAGGAGGGTTTCTGAACTTCAGGCCCTAATGGCAGTACAGCCCTTCCTAATCTTCCACCAAGATAGAGTGTCCATGAGGACTAATCCTACATTTATGCCTAAGGTGGTATCCAGAGTGTCTTTAAACCAGGCAATCCACCTACCTACCTTCTTTCCCAACCCACAAAACAGAGGGGAAAGAATACTGCATACCTTGGATGTACATAGACAGCTACGCTACTACTTGGACAGAACGAAAAGTAGCAGAAAAACTGACCAGCTTTTTGTAGCCTATGCAACAGGAAGGGAAGGAAAAGCTATTTCCAAACAGACAATCTCCAAATGGATAGGAAATTGCATACGATTCTGTTACTCCTTCCATGGAAAACCAACTCCACAGAACATAAGACCTCATTCTACAAGGGCAACAGCCACTACCACAGCCTTCTTACGAGGAGTGGCAACCAAAGACATTATTGAGGTGGCTACTTGGACCTCCGTGCATAGATTTGCCAAGCATTATAATTTGCCTCTATATTCCAGATCCCGAGCAGGGTTTGCCACTGCTGTACTGCAAGGGATCCTAAACACACCATAATCTAGTTTTTCCTCCTCCCTAGTTGGCTATGGTATTCTACCCAGTTGTTATGACTGCAGATGCATCCATGAAGGACATAGTACAGTTTTGTACCTACCATAAATGTAGATGTCCGAACTGGATAGCATCTGCAGTCAGGATTACCCTCCCTCCTTCCCCTCTGTGGTACTCCTAGGGTGTTTACCCTCCTAATAGCTAGCTGGTGGGGGGAGTCTTTTATGGTGTATTTGTTTGTATATATGTACATACATGCTTATTTTTGTGTTTACCTCTCTCTTTTTGGAAACATTGGCATTTATCCAAATTTTAGCCTTCAAGGAGGCTACTGGCATCTGGGGCAAGAAACACTGAAGAAAATGGCGTCGGCTGATGCCTTTATACCCGAAGACCAACAGAGATGACGTCGGGTGAAGTGCAACATCAGCCGAAGCCGGACCCGGACTTTGGAATCCGGCCGACTGAAGGGCTGCCTGACGACAGGACAACCCAGTTGTTATGACTGCAGATGCTATCCAGTTCGGACATCTACATTTATGGTAGGTACAAAACTGTACTTTCTTCAACATTTACTATCTTAACATTAGGGTGCACTGTGCCCAGAACTATACATTTTAAATTGATTTTACATTTCTTATCAGTATAATGTTTGCTCATAGCATTTTGTGTGTCTCCATTACTAATAGCATAATTATGCTCATAAATTCTTTTGTATAGTTCTCTTTTTGTTCTCCCCACATAGAATGATCTGCATTCTAAACATATTAATAAATAAATGACATTTTTTGATTTACATGTAAACCTCCCTGGGACCTGGACTATTTTCCCTACCAATATTTCACCACTGTCAGTAAATAAATATTGGCAGTAATTACAATTATAACACTTAACCATACCTCTTCTTACCTCAACTTCTTTACCCTTATTAAGTTTACTTTGAAAAAAGTCTTTAAAATTTCTGGCCTTTTTTGTACAAACCTTGGTTCATTTCCTATTTTCTCTGCAATTTCTCTATTTCCCTTAAGAATTCCCCAGTTCCTTCTAACTATATTTCTTATAGTATTGGAATCGGTACTATTTTGTATAGCTAAAGCTGTTGTATAGTTTTGGTGTGTCTTGTCACTTGCCATGGTCATGTTCTGTATTATTTATTTTTCTCAGTTCATCAGAGAACACCCTTTCTACTACTTCTTGTGGATATCCTCTATCATTCTTTTACAAAAAATTAGAAGCTTCAAGCTCAAACACTTCATCTTCTTTAGTTAGGTTACTAATACTTTTTAGTTGTCCCTTAACTATATTTGTCTTGGTCCTTTTAGGATGTAAACTAGAATAATGCAAATGCATATTATTCTGAAAATCTTTCTTAAAAATCTTAGAAATAAGTTTATCTTTTTTATATATTGTCAAATCTAAAAAATTAATTTTATCTGCATTATAGTTGTGCGTAAATTTTATATAAGAACTGTAAAAGGAAAAACTTCAAAGATCAGTACACGTTAGGTTCAAGCAAGGCACCCTTTATTACTTGCAGCAAGGAGACAAAGCATGTAGGTACAAGGTTTGTCTGGCTATCTGATGGTCAGTGTGTTATTCTTATGCAATTTTCCATGTCACACAGAAAATGTTACTAATCTACTGTTGACGTAGTTGAACACAGCTTTCTGTGTGTCACACAGAAAATATTACCAGGCTTATTGCTGACATGATCAGATTATTTACTGTCTTGCAAAAACATTTGAGAAAAGCAACCTGGCCTTGGGCTTATTTTAGCCCACCTTGTCTTTTCAATTCTTCCATTATACAGTTCTAATATATGCAATACATTTTGTCTAGATTCAAGGTACATTTCCAGCTTTGGTACAAGTAGTGCTGACTATGGTTTAAGCTTTCAAACATCTATTGTTTTCTTTATCAAGACTTCTAGCAGCTGTACATTTTCTCATGGCATAAGCAGAAATAGAATGTCTCTTATTAAGTTTCCGGTAGCTGCACATATTTTCATTGCATAAGCAGAATAAAGTGTCTATTATTAAGTTTCTAATAGCTGTGCAGATTCATGCAGTATGAACAGAATAAATGTATTAACCCTTTTAAGCCTTTAATGTACTAAGCATGCACATTGCTATTATGCATTTTCCTAACACTTCCCCCCTTTTAATACTTTTATTCTACTTTCAAAACAAGCATAAACCGCTTTTTCTTCCCTTAACCTCTTCCCATTTAGGATTTGCAGTTAAGAGAGTCATTTAGTTTAAGCCCATGAAAGCATTTTCAGTCTTTCAGTAACTCTTCAAGTTCAGCATCTTGGTATAAGGTTTCCGAAACTGAAATGTCTACAAAATATTTGATTAGTCCTTTTATGCAGGGGATGCAGCAGCACCCACACACCATCAGTAGAGCTATCCCTACACAGAAGGCAATCAGAATGTTCATCAGGATACTGCCCCACCCCCCAAAAATTTCTGGAAAAAGTCCGTCAGTGGATTTGGTCCTGGTTTGGTCATGGCTGACACCTGCTGGATTACCTCAAGATGGTTGTCTATCTCGTGTTTGTGGTCAGGAATATACGAACAGCACTCCTCCTGAATTAAAGCGCACATACCTCCTCTCGCCGCTAGGGTGAAGTCAAGAGCCATGCGATTTTGAAGTACCACTGTTCTCATGGCAGTCAGTTCATCGGTTACCAATTCTAGGGAAGAAAAGGTTGCATTACTCATTATTTCGAGAAGCTTAGACAATTTTCTAAGTTCCCAGATTGATTTCGTTGCTCCATATGCTGGTAATACGCCTGCCAATGATATAACGGTATCACTCAGATCCATGTGCGACAGTCCTTTGCTGTTCCCTGGACCTAAGTTTTGATGTTTTTTCCAGGCTGCATTGATTTGTCCCACTGGATTGACAGGCTTCTTGATTTCTCGAACATTCTGAATCTCCCTTGAGGTAAAACTGAAGTGTGTCATATGGCCGGAACCAGGTATCCCAAAAAAACAATTGCCGGACCAATTCTCAGGTAGCCATTTATATGCTTTTCTTCCACGTATAAAGTAACAGTCTTCCACTTTAGTAGTAACTTTACTATACCCTTGCTCTGCATGAAACATGTTTCTATCGATTATAGACAGTTGTTTATAGAGATCAGCATTATGTTTTACTTCTTCAATTGTCCTATGCATCAGTTCAACAAATGAATCGTAGCTCATGTTGCAATAGAATCTAATGTTATCAGATTTAGTGTAGCATCTATAGGGAACAGTTATATTGCAATAGCTCCAACCCACCTTGACTGTATAATTCTTATAAAAACACACAGTTCCTTTCTGTCGAATAGACAAGTGCACTGCTACCTTATCTTTTGATGTGACATCTGATGTATCATGAATTAAGTTTTCCCAGGTCTTGTTGGCCCCTAGGGGAACTGCAGTTAACAGTAGCCCCCCATATGCTGTTGGTAAAGCTGTGCAAATCCAGCAATTCGAAACATTGAAGGTTACAACATACGCTTATTTGATTGCCTGGTAAGTATTAAAGTTCGGGTGCCACTCTGCACACTTATTCAGTTCTACTTGTATGGCTGAGAAAAGAAATGGCCGTAATAAAATGATTGTCACCAGTACAGTCAACAGGATGGTCATGACACGTGATCTTACTCTCTGCCCTAATAGGACCTTCAGCACCGATGGTTTCCTCACTGGGTTTGAGACAGATCAGTCCTATTGATCTTACCCCCCTTTGTAGACAGACTTTGTGCTTAGTGTCCCGATGGAGAAGGTAAGATCTTTGTCCAATTCAAAGTTCTTTACTAGCTTGCAGTGCATCAGGTGTATCCATGAAGCTCGTTCTGCTATTTTGACTGCAGTAGGTGTTGAAAGAAGCACCTGGTAGGGACCTTCCCACCTTGGCGATGCCCAGTTCTTTTGCTTCACGATTTTAATCCATACCCAGTTACCTGGCGTCACTGCCACTTCCGATGTTTAGGTTTGTTTTTTATCTGAAACAGAATTTGACTGCAACAGATGTCTAGAACTCAACAACTTTTTCATATATTCAGCTAGTGTAAAATCATCTTCCTGGTCTGATGACATGAGAAGTTTCCACTGGGGGTGTATAATAAGCTCTTCCAAACAGTTTTTCAAAAGAAGTCAATCCTTTTGCTGCAAGGACAGTTCTCATGCTCAACAGTGCCGGGGTAAACAATACAACCAAGTTTTTCCTGTCTCAGCTATTAATTTTCTCAGTTTGCTTTTTAGTATACCATTGTGCCTTTCAACTAGCCCTGCAGACTGTGGATGGTATGCACAATGATTTTTTTAAAGAAATACCAAAATGCTTACTTAACTGCTGTATGGTTTGATTTACAAAATGTGTACCATTGTCACTGTAGATTCTTTCCGGAATGCCAAACCTAGGAATAATTTCCTTGACAAGTACTTTTGCCACTGTAGCTGCATCCGGATTTTTGGTTGGAAAGGCTTCCACCCACCTGGAAAACATATCTATAATGACAAGACAATACTTTTTATTTTCACATTTGTTCAGTTCTATGAAATCCATACAGATAGTGTGAAACGGATATGGTGGTGTGGGGAAACTCCCTTGCTTGGGCTTTATCGCCCCCCTGTGCATGATGTTTGTTACAAATCTGACACATCAAACAAAATTTTTTGGAGTAGTTTGTAAATCTGTACGTTGTGAACACTTGGTTCACCAGCTGTACCATCCCCCCTGTTGAGACTTGGCACTGCCCATGGCTCAACAATGCTGCATAGCGAAACAAATTAGAGGGTAGTATCGGTTTTCCTTCTTTAGAGATGTACAGCCCCTTTTCGAGGATCGCTCCTTGTTTTATCCATCACTGTTTTTCAGCTTGCGTAGTAAGTGTCTGCATTGTTTTTAACATGTCTAGATCTAAAGTTTCAGATGGTTGCAATTCCTTATCTAAAATAAATAGTTCTGTGGCTGCTTGTTTTGCAGCTGTATCAGCTCTCGCATTACCTTTTGAAATCCTATCCTGTTGCTTGGTGTGAGCTGTACATTTGCAAATGGCCACTTTCTGAGGTAACTGAATAGATTCTAAAAGATCTAAAATAAACTGTGCATGATTTATAGGTTTACCAGTAGATGATGTCCTTCAAGAATGCAACTGCAGTCCTTACATATGGGTTGTCCATCCTCAGGCAGCCATTCGGTCGACCGGATTCCAAAGTCTGGGTCCGGCGTCGGCTGATGTCGGCTCCTTCCTGACGTCAGAGCGGCCAGGGTATAAAAGCATCAGGCGACGCCATCTTCTTCAGTCTTTCTTGTCGCGCGGTGCCCTAAGCAGAAGCAGTTCGCAAGTGCCGGTCGGCCAGCTCCTGTGTTTTCAGATACCGAAGTCATCAAAAAGCTAAGTACCCCGTTGGGGAACCTTTTCTTGCTTCAGCCGATGTCAGATAAAACTGCAAAAGTTAATAATTGTTTGTCTTGTGGTAAACAAATACCTCATAAGGACTTCCATTCTTACTGCCTTCCCTGCCTCGGCCCAGACCACGACGTCTCGGCTTGTGATGCCTGTGCTTGCTTCAATAAGAGCACACTTAGGCGCCGGGCAGAATTTGCTGTAGACTTTTTTGGAGAAAATTACTCCTATATCTTGCCGTCGGAACTACCGACAGCACATACTTCCAAAAAATGGAAGTACCGGGATCGACATCCGCGGCCCACGACTTCCACCGACACCACGCTAAAGCCTACCGCGAGTGCATCGGTCTCTTCGGAGGCGGTAATTCAACCGCTCCAGGCTGACGACACCGTTTTACCATTCACTTCGGTACCGGAGGCTTGCCCGGTGCCGGTTGTTGATTTTCCTCCTGAAACTGAAGCCCAAGATTTTCCTGACAAAGTTACTCCAGCACGTGGGGCAGCAAGGCCTATGTCCATTAAGGCCTACACACGTGCTAAGGCTGCCAGCCAGGCTAAGTCTCACCCTCCTAAATCTTTTCTACAGGGTTCAACTTCTGACAAACAGATCATGACTTTAGCTGCAGATCTAATTTCTTTAATCAGGGGCTCTCAGGCTCATCCAGACAGAGGTTCTCAGCCGCCTTCAGACAAAAGGCCTAGGGTTGAGCAGGTGGATACTCTTTCCTCAGAGGAGGCCACTGGTGAGTCAGACCATTCAGATTCCCAGGAAGAATCTTTCCCGGCCTACGAGGATTCGGATGCTGATGAATCCATTCCCTCTGCCTCTCCTCCTGAGGATATTTCTTTCGGGGAGATTCTCCACTCCATGAGAGAGCATTTTCAGTGGCAGGGCCAGGATTTCTCCGACTCCAGGAAAAGGCTTTGGACTTTCCTTAAGTTACCCCAGCACAGGCCTTTAGCTATACCCCCAGTGTTAGATGTATTGGATGATGTGTACTCAGACTCCAGTACCTCTCCTGATTCTCTCCCCCCTGCTCCGGTCAAGCCGGACAGATATTACAGGGTTCCTGAAACTCATAAACATCTCTTTAAGGCACACTCTGTTGATCTAGAAACTATTTCTCAGGGGCCCAAAGGAGTGGCCACCTCCACGGCCAAAAATCCTATGCCCGCAGACAGGGAATCTAGGTCCCTGGAGAGGTGGGGTAAAAAAGTTTATACTTCATCCACCCTTTCAATGAGGGCACTTAACTGTCTTTTTTCATATGTTTCAGTATCAGGATTTCTTGATGGATGGTTTACAAAAGAAATTAACCTCTCCTGAGCCTTTAGATAGAAAGGCCTTGCAGGATTTGGTACATAATACTCAGCAGGTTAGCAATCATTTTCTTCAGTGTGGTTATGATGCATTGGAAGCTTCATGTAGGTCAGCTATGACAGGGGCCGTCATACGTAGACATGCTTGGTTGAAAGAACAGACATTGCCAGATCATGTTAAAATTAAGCTTCTAGATGCACCTCTGGAAAAAGATAAGCTATTTGGTGCTAATGCACAGGGTGTGTTGAAATCAATAGAGGAAAAAGCTAAATCAGTACAAACAGTCAAAGATTTCCTCCGGGTTCAGCCACCAAGGTTCAGCAGGAATTGGCCTTCAAAGAATTGGTCCTTTCCAGACACTGACAAGTTCCAAAGGGGGAAAAACAGGCGTGCTCGAGGTAGAGGGCAGTACCGAGGCTCCTATAGGGGCCGCCAATGGCAACCAACAAATCAGAGAAGTGGCGCTGTTCCACAGGTGCAACCACAATGACTTGACTTTGACACCGTCGACCAAGGCTCAAAGAGAAGCACCTTTAGGCGGAAAATTATCCTTATTTTCAAAAAATCGGCACGTTTTTACAAAGGACAAATGGATTTTGGACATAATAGACAAAGGTTACAGGTTCCACTTCCATACCTTACCAGCAAGACAAGGCATGCCAAACCTGCCACACAATCAAAGGGCAGAGGCACTCTTACAAGTTTCAAAGCTACTACAAATCAAAGCAATAGAAAAGGTTCCTCCTCAGGAACAAGGCCAGGGATTCTACTCAAGACTGTTCCTTGTTCCAAGAAAAGAAAAGCAATGGAGACCTACACTAGACTTGTCCGCTCTAAACACTTTTCTCATTGTGCCAAAATTCAAAATGCTGACGTTACAGCAACTCCTTCCCATGCTGGGCAAGGGGTCTTGGCTGGTTACTCTGGACCTCAAGGAGGCATACCTGCATGTCCCAATCAGACACAGCTGCAGAAGATACCTCAGATTTCTTGCAGGGCCAGAGCATTATCAGTTCTCAGCATTGCCTTTTGGCTTATCTACTGCGCCCAGAGTATTCACGAAATGCCTGGCATCAGTAATTGCGCACTGCAGACTCCAGGGGATACAAATATACCCTTACCTGGACGACTGCCTTATTCAAGCGGACAGCAAGCAAGCCTTGATAAGAAACTTGGACTATGTCATTCATCTACTGCAGGCTTTGGGATACACAGTCAACATTCAAAAATCAAGACTACTGCCATCCCATCAAATAATTTTTCTAGGAGCCAAACTGGACACAGATTCACAAATGGCTTTCCTCACAGAAGAAAAACGAGAACAATTACCAGTTTACTTCAAAAGCCTAGCAAAGCACACCCAGATGACTGCAAGGAAGATCCTGCAGGCCCTGGGTTACATAGCATCTTGCATTCTTCTGATTCCACTGGCAAGACTACACATGAGAAAACTACAATGGTACCTAAAAAAATTATGGTCTAAACACAGCCACAACTTAGAAGCAATTATTCCACTCATTCCGTGTCTACAAAAGGAATTTTTGTGGTGGGCACAAGCAAGCCTGCTAAACAAAGGCATGTCCTTCAGCAAACCTCAAGCAAGCCAAACCATTACAACAGACGCCTCAGATCATGGATGGGGGGCGCACATGGAGGGCAGATGCATTCAAGGGCAATGGGCTCCCCGGGAATTGCATCTGCACATCAATCAAAAAGAGATGTTGGCAGTGATTCATGCAATCGAGGCCTTCGGAAAATTTATTCAGCAAGGTCATCTGTTAATAAGGACAGACAACACCACTGTTATGTGGTACATAAACAAACAAGGAGGCACCCATTCTTACCCCCTCTGCAGACTAGCAATGACTCTTTGGGAAAAGTCCCTGAAACTGAACATACAGTTGCAATCCTAGTTTGTTCCAGGCAAGGACAATGTTCTGGCTGACAGTCTAAGCAGAAACATTATGGATCCGCACGAATGGATGTTGCATCCAGACATTTTTTCACAAATAACTCATGCATGGGGAAGGCCGGACATAGATCTCTGTGCCTCACACCTCAATCATCATCTGAAGAAGTTTTGCTCAAGGACTCACCATCCTCAAGCCTGGAGAATGGATGCTCTCTCCTTCAGCTGAAATTCTCTAACAATCTATGCATTCCCACCTCTACCATTAATGACCAAGGTGTTACTGAAGATCAAAGCAGAACAACCGAAGGGCATTTTGATAGCTCCAGACTGGCCAAGGCAGCACTGGTATCCATTACTAAGGAGCATAACTCGCACCAAGCTGTGGCCCCTGCCTCAATGGCCTCTGCTTATAACTCAGCACAATTACAGGACTGTTCATCCCAACTTGCAAACATTGCAACTGGCAGCTTGGAGGGTTCCATGATTTCTACCCATATCTCTCTCTCCAAAAAAGTGAGAGAGATCTTACTGGAAGCACGCAGGCCTTCCACCAGAAAAACTTATTCAGCCAAATGGAAGAGATTCAACATCTGGAATGCCAACAGGGGTCAGGATGCATCAGTAATGAGCATCCCACAGATACTAGAATACTTGGCAGAAATGCTTCACAATGGCCTTTCATATTCTAACATAAAAATACACGCTTCAGCAATTTCAGCAAAATACAACACTGATCCACCTGTGTTTTCACATCCTTTGCCAAGACAGTTTCTAAGAGGGATAAAGAATATCAAACCTCCAAGGAAACCACGAGTGCCTGCATGGGACCTCAACTTCGTCTTGGAAAAATTAACCCTTCCACCTTTTGAGCCAGCAGCATCTTCAGAATTGCAATTTTTCTCCTGGAAAACAGTTTTCCTGTTGGCAATTACTTCAGCAAAATGAGTCTCGGAGATACAGGCCCTCATGGCAGTACCTCCATTTCTCATTTTCCATCAGAACAGAGTCTCTTTAAGAACCAGTCCTTCATTCATGCCAAAGGTGATATCCAGGGTTTCTCTAAATCAAGCAATTCACCTGCCTACTTTCTTTCCCAATCCTCAAAATAAAGGAGAAAAGCTTCTGCACACTTTGGACATACGCAGACAATGGCGCTACTACTTGGACAGAACAAAGGCCAACAGAAAGTCAGACCAACTATTTGTAGCCTCCGCAGCTGGAGTACAAGGAAAGGCAATTTCCAAGCAAACAATTTCAAAATGGATTGGAAACTGCATCAGATTCTGCTACTATTTCCATGGAAAAGGTGTGCCAGCCAATATCAGGCCACACTCCACCAGAGCTACAGCCACCTCCACAGCCTTTCTAAGAGGGGTGGCTACAAAGGACATTCTAGAAGCTGCTACATGGAGCTCCGTGCATACATTTTCCAAGCATTACAACCTGCCTTTATATTCCAGATCCCGAGCAAGCTTTGCTTCGGCAGTCCTGCAGGGCATTTTAGCTACACCATCCTTATCTTAGATCCTACCACCCCCAGCTTGGCTATGGTATTCAACCCATATGTAAGGACTGCAGTTGCATTCTTGAAGGACATAGTACAGTTTTGTACCTACCATAAATGTAGATGTCCGATAGATATGCAACTGCAGTCAGGTTTTCCCTCCCTCCTACCCCTCTGTTATTCTCTTTATTGGGTCCACTCCCCCTTTCTCAAATTAGCTGGGGAAATCTGTTATGGTGCATCTGTTTATTACTGTTGTGCATGTCTGGATTTTTTATCCATTCTCTAAATTTAGCCTTCCTTGGAGGGCACCTGGCATCTGGGGCAAGAAACACTGAAGAAGATGGCGTCGCCTGATGCTTTTATACCCTGGCCGCTCTGACGTCAGGAAGGAGCCGACATCAGCCGACGCCGGACCCAGACTTTGGAATCCGGCCGACCGAAGGGCTGCCTGAGGCAGGACAACCCATATGTAAGGACTGCAGTTGCATATCTATCGGACATCTACATTTATGGTAGGTACAAAACTGTACTTTATCATTCCCTGGTTTTTCCACTGTTGTGCAAACACATGTACAGTGGAAAAACGCACTGGCTGTCAGTAAAAATGTTTACACATTTATCCTTTGCTAAGGTACATGCCCGTGTCAGGGCAATTAATTCTGCTGCCTGTGCAGATAAATTGTGTGGTAAAGATTTTGCTTCTACAATCTCAGTATCAGAGACTACTGCATATCCTATTAGTTTTTTTCCTGCAGGACCCCTTTTGCACGAGCCATCCACGTAATATGTCACCTCGGCATTATCCAAGGGGATGTCCATGAGATCTTTTCTAGGTAGGGTCTTTTGCTCAATTACCTGCAGGCAGCGGTGGGGTGTGCCATCTGCAGGGGATGGGAATAGCGTAGAAGGGGTCAAAGTTGTACATCGTTCAGTTGTCATATGAGGTTGGCTCAACAATATAGTCATGCAGGAAAGATGCCTAGCAAGGGAGAGATATGCCACTTTTTCTTGCAGTAAAATGATCGCGACTGCATGGGGCACTCTCAAAGTGAGAGGGTGGAACAAGACTACTGAGGCTGAAGCCTTTACTGCCATTGCAGCTGCAACTACTGCTTGTACACAGTGGGGTAAGGATCGTGCCACTGGGTCCAGTTGTGATGAATAGTAAGCGATGGGGCGCTGCTTATCCCCATGCTGTTGTGTTAATACTGATGTCATGTAACCCTGCTTGCAGTCTACAGTCTGGAAAAAACGTTTATGATAGTTTGGCAATCCCAGAACTAGTGAGGACGCTGTTAACTGCTTTAGTTTACAAAAAGCAGACTCTGCTTCTGGTGTTCATTGTAACAAATCCTGCACCGCCATAGGCGTCTTATATATAAGGTCAGTTAAGGGTGCAGATTCCAAAGCATAGTTTGGAATCCAGCTTCGGCAAAAATTAGTTGTACCCAGGAAGGACATCATTTCCTTCTTGGTAGTGGGTTTTGGTGCTTGTAAAATTGCTACTTTTCTGTCTTCATCTAACGTTCTACCTTCCTTGGATATTACATATCCTAGGTATTTAACCTGTTTTTTTCCAGAGCTGCAGTTTGTGTTTGTTTACCTTATGTCCCTCAGCAGCTAAAAATCGTAGAAGTGCTATGGTATCTTCCTTACAATCCTGCTGGGTGGGGGCCGCCAGCAGAATGTCATCAACATGAAGTAAAACCTGGCTACCTCTTGGTAGGTTGAATCCTGCCAAGTTGCTCGCCATTTCTTGTGAGAATATCGTTGGATTGTCACAATATCCCTGTGGTAGGCATGCATATGTATATCTTTTTCCCTGAAATGTAAATGCAAACCAATACTGGCTGTCGGGGTGTATCGGTATCGACAAGAATGCGTTGCTAATGTCTACCACAGAAAAATACTTTTGTTGAGGTTTTAGTCATTCAACAGGGTGTGTGGATTTGGCACTATGGGTGCCCTTGGTATTATCGTGTCATTTACCAATCGCCATTCTCCATTGGCTTTTTTAACTGGAAATAAGGGTGTGTTACATGGTGAATCGGGAGATTCTGCTAGTATCCCTCCTTTAAGTAAGGATGCTATAATAGGCTTTATCCCTGCCTCTGCATCTTTTCTTAAGGGATACTGTCTTTTTTGTGGTCTGAATGCTGACTTTGGCGTGATAGTAACTGGCCCTGCTGTACGAATGAGTCCTACATCTGATTTCCCTGTTGACTAGAGAGTGTCTGGTATATCTCGCAAGGTGTTTTTCTTCCTCCTTTAAGAGTGTCAATCAGCTGTCTTTGCTAGATTGCAAGTGTACAGCTGGGTTGGCCTGAGTTATCCAGTTCAATTTTTGTACTTGTATCCCCTGTCCTGTCTGTTTCTCCCATCTAGTGGCTTTTTCTCCTAGGTCTGCCCATTTTATATTCTTGTTTTTAGTTAAGCTAACATGTGGTAATCGATTAGATTTAGAAAGTGCAAAGAACTCCTGGGGCAGTGAACAGCTGGCTACACTGTTCCTTCTGTGTCCCAGTACAGGTTACGCAGCATCAATCTATTTGTATGATTTTTAAATAATTCTTTCTCATATTCCTTATCAGGTCCTGGTGTGTTACAGAAATACAGGGTGCAGTGCACCAGGTGTTGCTTGTCAATGTCAAGGGAGGGAAACTAACTGATGGCTACGTTCATTAGTTCCTCAGTCACAGTCCCTGGACCAGTCGTAACCAAGTCCTGGCTGTACCAATAAAACATTTCACCCTCCAATTGCACCACAAAAGTATTAATGTTAAGTTGTCAATCTCGCCTTCATTCTTGCTTGATGGGTTCGGAGCCGATCCCTCGGCTCCGACTCGGCACTTGCTAAGCTCGAGAGTTTCTTCTACCAGCTCGAGGCAGCCCCATATCCCATGATGCAAGGCGGTAAGTACCCAGATCTCGTTTGCCGCTTCGCTTAGGAGGTCTTCTTTTTACCAGCTCCTGGTAAGTTGTTCACTTTGTGAGTTTTAAGCCCCTTTTAGTCAAAAAACTTTGTAGTGATAGTTTTAAATTTATATTATTCCCTTTCTGACAGAAATTCCCTGTCTCCTTTTTTTTTTGTTAGTGTATCTTAAAACCCTATCCCATCCCCCCCCTGTTAGGGTGTGTGTATTGGTTTTGTAGAATACCTTTTGGTATTTTATTTAACTTAATTTTGACTGGTGTGTGTGTGTGTGTTTTTTCGGCACCATGTCAAAGGAGAGGGTCTCAGGTTTTAAGAAGTGTGACTCGTGCTGTCAGAAGATGTCTCTGACAGACGGTCACACTTCTTGCCTGTATTGTCTGGGCCCTCTTCACCTGCAGGACTCCTGTGCTATTTGTCACTCCTTCAGCCAGAGAGTCCTGCAGGAGACATAATAAACTGGTTCTTAGGGGCCTTCTTGCCGGAGGGCTCTCCGGCTAAGTCGGCTCCATCAAAACCAGCAAAAGTTTCCAAGGCCCAGGCTTCTGTTTCTAAGCCTGCGGCCTCGGCTCCGACTTCGCACTGAGTCGAGATCGGCTCGGCTGGAGCCGATTCTGGCTTGATAGCGTTCGGCACCGATGGCTATCGGTGCCGAACCTATTTTGTCCCGCCGATGTCGGCGCCGATCGGTTCCGACACCCATGTGGCACAGGCATCGTGTCGGCTCGATCGGCTCCGACACCGTTACTTTGGTGGCTGTATCGGCTCCGGCTGGAGCCGATACATCGAGCTTCCTGTCGGTTCGAGAAGTCGGCCCGACAGGATCTATAGTCGGCTCGATGGCTCATTCCAGGAAGAGGTCGAGGTCTCCTTCCTTGGAGCCGATACTGTCGGCTCGGCCGCCTCTTCTATCGGAGCGGAGCCATCGGAGCCGATCTTCAAGGTCATCCAGGTTGTCAGATCATGACCTAGAGAGTGGTCAGTAGATTACTCAAGTCACAGGTACTGGCCCAAATGTTACACAGTCCGTCTCAGCAGATGACTGTTGGTCCACACCCCGTTACAGTTCCTCCTTCAACTCTACCCCAGAGTTTGGAGTTGGAGTCTTCAGGCATGGTTACTGCTACGGCTGGAGGACGGATACCCCTTCTGTTCCTTCAGCCTCTACTCTTATCTCCTCTTCCTTAGAGGGATTCGTGGTCAGGCTTCCATGGACTCCTCCGAGGGGGTGAGTGGCATCGGACCCTTGTCCGAGCCCGCTCTTCCCCTTGGAGCCTCGGCCTTGGTGAGCTCGGCTCCGACATCTGCCTCGGAGACTTCCTTTACGGTGGTCCCGGTATTTCCTAGCTCTTGGAGGGGTTCTCTCGGACCTGCCTGGGAGGGAGCATTCGAGGTAATGAAGAGTGTACTGGCCACTGGTATCAGTCAGCAGTCTGTTCCGTAGCTCCTCCCTCTATAGTACCTGTTGACATCTCTGCCACTTCTCTTGCTACAGGACCCAGAGATCCTCCGCCTCAGGTTTCCCCATTGGGAATTTCCCCTCTTCGAGGATTCTCCTGATGTTTCGGGAGATCCTCCTAGGAAGAGGACTTGTAAGAGGAAGCATGTAGACTCCCCGAGTCTGTCACTCGGATACTGACTTTGATGAGTCAGAGGGATCCCTAGATCCCCTCTGAGGATGTCTCCTTCTCAGACATCCTAGAACTTCTGAAACAGAGGGAAACTGGCCCACCAACAATCCCTCTGAGGATGCGTCAGTATACCTAGAGGCGTTTGGATCTCGGCCCTCCACCTCCTGCGTGTCTCCGCCTTTCGACCCCCTTATGCAGGTTATTGCACGAAAGGCGTGGGCAGCTCCTGACTCTGTAGAGCCAGTCCCTAGGAGGCCTTCAAAATTTATCACTGCCCCGAGTGACAAACAATTCCTTACCAAGGGTGTCCCCGCTGATGCCATGGTGGTGGCTGCGGCCACCAAAAAGGAACTTGCTTATCCTTCCGTGCCCGTCCATCCTCCTAATAAGGACTCTAGGACCATGGATAGGTACGGCAAGCGGATGTTTTCCTCAGCGACCTTTGCTATGCGTTCGCTGAATTATCTTTGTCACTTCACCAGACTCCAGAGAGATATCCTGAAGGAGCTGGGAGAAGTAGTTCAGGATCCTACAGCTGCAGGGGCTCAAGAAAAGATTGCTTCGCAGCAAGGAACCCTCAATTCCATTGCTAACTCCTCCATGCGGCTAATATCTTATGCTGCGGATGGGCGAGTAGAGCCGCAGGCACAGGTGTGGCTCTTAGGCGCCAAGCCTGGATGCGGCTATGTGATTTTATGGATCCCTTTAAGGCGTCCTTCACAAATTCTCCCTTTGATGGGTCAGCTTTGTTTGGCCCTCAGGTGAAGGAAACCTTGACCAGGTGTGAGCAGGACGGCAAGACTCTTTCTGCTGTTGGAGTCCGTTTTCCACCCCTTCTAGGCCTTATCCCAAAGGACAGAAGGGTGGGAAGATGTGGTTCCGTAAATCCCAAGGAGTCACGCGATTCACGTGGTCAGTTTACCCCTAGAGGCAGAGGGGTAACAACAACAGACGCTCTAGAGGCAGAGGGGTCCAAGAACCAGGGAAACAGGGAGCCTCTCTCTGATAAGCCCTTTCAGCATCCCTGAGGTGTTGCCCGGCTGTCCCTCCTTGGAGGCAGTCGGGAAGATTATCACTGTACCCAGAAGCCTGGCATTCCCTCACTCAAGACAGATGGGTACAGTCGATCATATCCAAGGGTTACATAATTCCTTTCGAGGAAAGTCCCTTCCCTCAAGTTCCCTTCCAGATGTACCACCCGGTCTAAGGGAGATTGCAGAGTTAGAAATCGCAAAACTACTGCAAAAGAGCCATTCAGCCAGTTACAATAGACCATTCAGAGCCGGAATCTACTCAAGGTTCTTTTTGGTCCCCAAAAGACGGAGACTGGAGACCAATATTGGATCTCAGCAGTCTCAACAAGTCTGTCAGGAAGACAAGATTCCGAATGGTCACTCTTCAGTCAATTCTGCCCTTCTTACAGAAGGACAACTGGATGTGCTCAATAGATCTTCAGGATGCGTACTATCACATCAAAATTCACAGACGCTCCAGGAGATTTCTCCGCAAACGGCTGGGGTCCAGTCACTTCCAGTTCAGAGCCCTGCCCTTTGGTCTCACTACAGCCCCCAGAGTGTTCACCAAATGCATGGCAGTGGTCACGGCTCACCTGAGACGTCAAGGATTCCAGGTGTTTCCGTATCTCGACGACTGGCTCCTGTCAGCCACCACCAGGCATCAGCTTATACAAGCCAGGGATTACACAATAGACCTTTGTTCTCATTTAGGCATCTCAATCAACTTCGAAAAGTCATCCTTATCGCCCTGCCAGTCTATTACCTTCATAGGCGCAAACTTAAACACTGTTGGGATGTCAGCTACCCTTACAGAACAAAGAGTTTCAGACATTCAGACTCATGTCAGGATCATTCTGGCCAGCAAGAAAGTACAGGCCAGAATGGTTCTAAAGGTATTAGATCTCATGGCTGCGGCCATTACTCTTCTTCCCCTGGCTCGATTCTACATGCGCCTCCTTCAGTGGATGCTGTTCACACAGTGGTCATACCAGCAACTCCCAATGCGTCACCAGATTCTGGTGACACAAACATGCAAAGAACATCTTGCTTGGTGGATCACATCGTCTCTGGTTCACCAAGGCAGGTGCTTTGTACCTCCGTCCCCGATAGCCACTGTCACCACGGATGCCTCCCTGATCGGGTGGGGGGTCATTATCAGGGCAGGATGGTTCATGGGACGTGGCAACCGTTCGAGTACCATCTGCACATAAATGTCCTGGAGATGAGAGCAGTGCTTTTAACGTTGCAAGCCCTCAACGACTTTCTTCCCGTAGGGACAATTGCAGTCCACACAGACAACATGTCTGTAGTTTGGTATATCAACAAACAGGGCGGAACCAAGTCCTACCCTTGTGTCGAGAAGCGCTCAGACTATGGCAATGGGCGATCTCCTCTCATCGGTTTCTGGTAGCAACGCATATCCCTGGGAAAACCAACATTATAGCGGACAGATTGAGCAGAGCTATTCTCATGCCTCACGAGTGGTCTCTCAAGCAATCTATAGCGGAAGAGATTTTTCTGGAATGGGGTCGCCCATGTTGCGATCTTTTGCTACTCCCCAAAACAGCAAATGTCCAGACTTCTTCAGCCTCTTCCTCTATCAGGCCATCCCCAGAGACGCTCTGACCCAGGATTGGCCCCAGGGACTTCTTTATGCCTTCCCTCCATTTCCTCTGATCCCTCAGGTGATCCAGAAAGCTACCGTTTGAGAGCCAAATTGATTCTCATTGCCCCTTACTGGCCTCGACAAGTTTGGTTCCCGTTCCTCCATCATCACCTTTTGGTGCAGCCGTGGCATCTGGACCCAGTGCCAGATCTACTGATTCACCAATCCGGTCAGCTGCACCGGTCAATCCCTTCTCTCAACCTCACAGCATGGTTGCTCCACTTCCTTCCTTAGCCAGGCTTCCTTTGATCTCTAACCCAGTTAGAGACATCATAGTAGCTTCACTAAAATCCTCTACCAGGAGGATTTACACAAGCAAATGGAACGTTTCTCTTATTGGGCTAAGGCCCAAAATATTGATCCTTTTACTGCCCCTGTTCAGGCAGTTCTGGACTTCTTAGCAGAGATTTTTCATGCAGGCTCCTCTTCTTCCACAGTCAGAGTTCAGTTGGCTGCTATTTCTAATTTTCATGTCGGGATAGCAGATCATAATATTATGTCCCATAGGCTCTGCAGGGCCTTCTTGAAAGGAATTTTCCTACTAAAGCCTCCAATCAGGAATCCTCCTCCTCAGTGGGATCTAAATTTAGTGCTGACATCCTTGATTCTTCCCCTTCGAGCCAGCTGTTTCTTGTTCCCTGAAATATCTTTCTTGGAAAACTTTATTCCTAGTGGCTATTACATCTGCCAGGAGGGTGTCTGAACTTCATGCTCTTTCGGTTCGACCCCTATTTGATTTTTCACAAAGACAGAGTATCTTTGAGAACTAATCCATCCTTTTACCTAAGGTCGCTTCAAAGAACAATCTGAATCAATCCATTGATCTCCTGTATTTTTTCCTAACTATTCAGATAGAGCTGAACAAAAGCTACATTATCTTGGCGTCCACCGTCAGCTTAGATATTATTTGGACAGAACAAAAAATTTAGAAAATCTGATCAACTTTTTGTTTCCTATCGGATAATAAAAAGGCCTTCCTGTTTCTAAAGTGACTTTGTCCAGATGGCTTTCTTCGGTCATCACTGAAATTTATACGATCAGGGGAAAACAGCTGTGCTCAAAACCTAAAGCACATTCAACTAGGAGTTTAGCTACTTCTACAGCTTTTCAAGCTAGACTGCCTTTGGACACTATTTGTGCAGCGCCACTTGGGCCACTCCTCACACTTTGTTTCCCATTACAAATTGGACTTGGCCTCCAGGGACAGAGCCAGTTTTGGCTCTACAGTCCTCAAGAGTTTGTTCCATTGAGCCACCCAGGATAGAGGTGCTAGGGGCGGTCCCATCAAGCAAGAATGAAGGCGAGATTGACAACTTAACATTAAGAAGTTATGTACCTACCATAACGTTCCATGTTAGTTGTCTTCTCTGCTTCTTTCTTCGACCCTCCCTCCTTCCCCTGGCCTGGACAGACCTTGTATAAGAAACTATTATGCTAAAGACCATTCAGACCTGGTCCTTTTTACATCTGTAAGTTTCTTCTTCCTTTGGGAAGTATTGTATGCTTGGTGCTATTGCCCTTTGTTAACAAACGAGATCTGGGTACTTACCGCCTTGCATCATGGGATATGGGGCTGCCTCGAGCTGGTAGAAGAAACTCTCGAGCTTAGCAAGTGCCGAGTCGGAGCCGAGGGATCGGCTCCGAACCCATCAAGCAAGAAAGAAGGCGAGAGAAGACAACTAACATGGAACGTTATGGTAGGTACATAACTTCTTATTTTGTCGCTGTGCTTCCATACCCTGCATGGTTGGGACTACTGCTATACCATATATCTGCATGAGGTCTCTTCTCAAGAGATTTACTGGGCATTTTGCAGAAACTACAATTTTGCTTTTCTGTGTTAATCCCGAAACTAGAGCAGTTATTGTGATGTTATGGGAGAGAGGCTCCCGATACAGCTGTCCATTAACTGCTTTGACCAGTATGTAATCAGGTGACTCTATGTTTTCTGGTAGTTTGGAGGGGTGTATCAGGGTCCGTGATGCCCCTGAGTCGCACAAAAATTTGACCTCCCTTCCTTCTACCAAGAGCGTAACTTCTGGTTTTGTGTCTGCTAACTAGACCTCCAAGCTCAATAAAGCTAGGTCTAATATTTCGCTTTCTTCATTGTCACTAACTTCCTACACTTCCTCTACTCCCTCTTTCACATTCTCATTTGTCCTTTTTTTTATTAGCCCCTTCTAGTGATTCTGGACTATCATATAGTCAGTTCTCATCCTCCTTGTCTTCCGTTGTTGCCTTCTTATTTTTTCTGCAATCCCTTGCCAAATGTCCTTTTTTACCACATTTAAAACATTCTCCCCTTTTTTTACGCCCTTCAAAGTCCTCTGATCGCTGATCAGACTGCTTGTTTCCCTTGCCCTTTTTTCCAGGCTGTACTACATAAACTTCTGCTCCATCTTCTACAGAAAATACTTGAGCTTTCTTTTTCTTTTTGCTATTAAAATGCCTTTCGGCATGTCTAGCATATTCAAGTAATGATTGTAACCTGCTGGTACGATGGTCTACCATGTGTTTTGTAATAAAACTGCTTATAGGCACACTACTGCCTTTTAAAAATGCTTTCTTTAACTGCTGTTCATATGGGGAATCTTGCGTTTGATCTTCAGGAACCTGCATTCCACAGTGGTTATTAAAACATTCTAACAATCTGGCATAGTACCAGTCAATTGTTTCATCTTCTTGTTGGATGCATTGATTAATGCAAGTCCAGTCTGCCCTAGGTTTCCATTTTTCAGAGATGCGGTCTGTAAGACCTTTTACTCTTGTGTCTAATTCTGCGCTGCTGTGTGGGAGGGGTCTTTGTGCAGCGTCACGAGGATTCCAGTTGCCACAAATCATGTACCAGTCTGGCCCTACAGTTTGTTTAACTACTTTTGCTGCTACTTCTCCGTTTAAGTTATAACTTAACCTCATTCCTTGTAAGTCTTCTGAGAATTTTCTAAAATTAATCTTCGGATGGGGAATTCCCTCAGTGGCTTTCCGGATATCTTCCGGAGTCCAAGGTCTATATACTAAGATAGTTGGGTCCTGATTGTCCTGACCTGCCTGGGGATTAGGTACTTCTATAAGCGGGCATATTTCTTCTTCTTCTCCTATAGATCGTGAATTCTTAACTATTTGCCATAACTCAATACCTTCTTCTGAATTACTTGCCTTTGTTCGGGACCTGGTCCCGATGGGATCTCTGATCTTAGTTATTTAGTTTTATAATATCTCTATCGTCAGTGACCATAGGATATAGTGGGGGTGGACTAACTTGTTCACTCGCTTCATATTCTAGTAAGGGAGGCGGAGGTGCTGATGCTATTACTAAGTTATTATCCTCCTTATCTAAAAACATTGCTTTTGAATCTTTGTTCCTTTGGTCCCTACGGTTTACTTCCTCCAGCCACCTGTGTGCCTGAGGAATTCCTAACCGCTGTTGCTTTTTTACCTGACCCTTGGAATCATTTTTGAGTTGTTTGATAAGCGAGGATTTTTCTAATTTTCCATCAAATTCATATTTATTAACCCATTTTGAAAAATATCTTATATTGTCTGCGCGTTGCGGCTGCATATATTTTGCGTCTTCCATTAATGGTGGGTTCTGGGGTGTTTATGTGCAATTATTATCCATTTTATTTTACCTTTGATTGTTACGTAACCTCTCTTAATTTTAACGTGTACCACGGATTTTGTTATAGTCTCTTCAGAATGACTGCCTACTTATTCTGTTTCTCCTGATCTATGACAAGACAGTACTCTTTTTTTTATCCCTGACTGTAAGAAAAATATAATCTGATAAAAAACAATACACATCTAGTCCCTGATCTAAAACCGAAAACAGAAAAAAGTAGATTCACCTTACCTGAGCCCTCGTGATTGATCACCGATTCGCGGAGACCCGTCCAGTCACAGATCAGAAAGTAGCTGGCCTCTTTTGATGACAATTCAGTCGGAGGACTTTCCATATAAGAAGAACCGATTTGGTTTCTTCCCAGTACGGTTTCAGCCACCTGGCCGTCTGATCCAAGGCGAAGAGAGGGTTCCGGTCCGAAGGACCAATCTGTAAAAGGAAAAACTTCAAAGATCAATACACGTTAGGTTCAAGCAAGGCACCCTTTATTACTTGCAGCAAGGAGACAAATCATGTAGGTACAAGGTTTGTCTGGCTATCTTTGTACAATTCTCTTCATATCACACAGAAAATGTTACTAATCTACTGCTGACGTAGTTGAACACAGCTTTCTGTATGTTACACAGAAAATGTTACCAGGCTTATTGCTGACATGTTCAGATTATTTGCTGTCTTGCAAAAACATTTGAGAAAAACAATCTGGCCTTGGGCTTATTTTAGCCCACCTTGTCTTTTCAGTTATGTGATACATTTTGTGTAGATTCAAGGTACATTTCTAGCTTTTGGTACAAGTAGTGCTGACTATGGTTTAAGCTTTCAAACGTCTATTGTTTTCTTTATCAAGACTTCTAGCAGCTGTACATTTTCTCATGGCATAAGCAGAAATAGAATGTCTCTTAAGTTTCCGGTAGCTGCACATATTTTCATTACATAAGCATAATAAAGTCTTTTATTAAGTTTCTAATAGCTGTGCAGATTCATGCAGTATGAACAGAATAAATGTATTAACCCTTTTAAGCCTTTAATGTACTAAGCATGCACATTGCTATTATGCATTTTCCTAACAAGAACAAACATTAATATAGTTCAAAAAATCATTTAATTCATTAACAGTGCCATCCCATATTAAAAGGGCATCGTCACTAAACCTTAACATCTTAACTATACGTTTGCTATGTTCACTTTCTAATATATTGGCTGTTTCCCAACCTTGCATAAACACATTAGCATAGCTAGGGCAGCACCCATTGCAACACCATTTGTTTGTACAAATACTTGATCATAAAACTCTAAATAGTTATGACTCAAAACTATGTGTATCATCTCCATTAATAGTCCCACTGTATTTTGAATAATTCTTTAGATTTTAGTAATTCTACTCTGTTTCCATCCCTTCTTTATTGGGAATCATAGTATACAAGGAATTTATATCTAATGTAACTAATATGTGTGAACCTGAGACACACATTTCTTCCAATTTTTTTATGCAATCATAACTGTCTTTTATATAAGTGGTACACTTTGGTACTACCTTTTGTAGATGCTTGTCAACAAACACTGACATCCCCTCTGTTTTACTATTTCTATTAAATACTGTAGGTCTTAACTGTGGAAAGTCAATATTTGTATGGATCTTTGGAATACCACAGATCCTACTTAATTTTGGATTGTTATTAGATAAATTTCTTTTCATTTTATCATCAATTCTCCCTGTATAGAACCATTCCTCAATACAGGAATCAATTGAAGAAAATCCCTTTCTTACCTCAGACATACTCATAGGTCTGTAAAAGTTTGAATCAGATAACATTTCTCTCATTTTACTTTCATATTCACTTCTATCTAACAATACCATAGAACCACCTCTGTCAGCTTTAAAAATCAATGCATCTTCATTTTTGACTAAAGCATCAAAGCATTCCTTTTCTTTTTTGTTAGATTGTAATATCTGAAATTTGTGTCTTTATCTAGCATTTCAAGCATCTGCAGTTCACATACATTAAGAAACATCTCTAATTCTTTGATTAATGGTGGGTTATAGCAGCTAGGTTTATACATTTCACAGTTGCTTTGCATTTGTGATCCAAATATTATACTTAAAATTTAACTTTCTTACATAGTCTCTAATTTCATTTATCATGACCAAGTTGTTCGCTCTTTGTGCTGGGGCGAAGTTCCACCCCTTGCTTAATACACAACAATCTTCATATGACAGTTCTTTACTGGATAAATTAATGATTTTGAAATTTACAGTACCTAAGTCTTCCAGTATTGTTGTTTCCTGTTCCAGTTCTTCCCTGGACCTTTCCTGCCATACCAGTTTTTTTTGTGGTGGTGGTTGGTTTTTATTATAATAATTAGATTTCCCTTTTCCATCATCTGCTGTAACCTGAGCCCATGTTCTTCCTTGATTATCAATCCTTTGATATACTTCCATTACTTGTTTGTTTTCATCTATTAGGTTTCCTTTTACTTGAGATTCAGTTGTCATCGGTTTAGTTTCGTTGGCATCTTTAGTTTTGGGTCTGACTGCTTGTTCAGTAGTTTTAGTTCCTTGTCCGTATCTGAGATCCCCTCTGCTACACCCAGTGTTAGATTGGTGAATTTCCACCACAATAACCTGACCATTATTTTTGTTGCTCAGTCTTTCAGACCTTCTTACAACATTAGCATCATCATCTGCTACAAAGACATCCTCTGTAACTTCAGCCGATAGGCTGTAGCCACACCCCCTGCATATTCATTCCTGTCTCTGAAAAATTTCTTCGTTTTTCTTTGACATAGTTCCTCATTAAGTTTTAGTAGGGTTTCTTGTATAATGCTCATCTTGCTGTTAAAGTTCTCTAGAGAACCTCGTGTTATCTTTCAATATACTGTAATTTGTTTTCACTCTAACAGTAATTTCATCTATTTTAATGTTTGTTTCACGGAGCAATTCCATGTACTGCAGCCCCGCCCTCTGGTTAATCTCTAACCACTTCTCCGTGAGTTCTTTAGGCAGATTCCTGCCAGCTGGTAAATTCTTAGTCCTCTCCGGACTTGTTTAACCTTTAGACTGTTGTCAAAGAATAAGTTATCCCACTGGAGACGTTTTAATGCTGAGAAATCTTTTTCTAAGGCATGAAAGCATTCTTGCATGTTGGACAAAGGACTCGTAGTTTCTTCACACAAAACACTTCCTTCCATAGAGAAAGGATTAACAGGACGGGCTAAATATCCATTTAAAATATCTTCTTCACAACTCGTATTTAAACCAGCTCTCAGTTGATTTCTCATGAGAGAGTTTACTGTCCTTTCTTCATTTATAATAAACGAGCCACTCTGGGTATCGTTTAACACACAGCCCGCTGATACAGCTGCAAAACTCGTTCCTAGAACAGAGCTTCTCTCCATTGCTGACACGCATAATAGGGAAGAATTTAAAATGTATTTGAAAAGGAAGGGATTGAAACACTAGAAAAGTTTTTTATAAGCATAGTTTTATATTTTATGTCTGTGTGTTTTTAAATGCTAATTGATGTTTTAAAGTGATGATTAATGAAGTATTTAAAGTCTGTTTTTATGGTAAAGCCATTAGTCTGAAGAGGTCTCTAGCAAGAGAGACGAAAGTGCTTACTACTGGCTTGGATTGTATTACTGGCTTGGATTAAATTTGAACTTGAAATTCTTCTTGCTGACACAGCATTTTGTTTTTTATTCTGTTTTTGAGTTATCTGCTTGCTGCTGCCTTTGGATTGTTTAATCTGCTACTGGCCAGATGCATTTTCCTTGAATGTAGGTTTCAGTGCTATTTTAAGGGCAGAAAAGTTTACTGTTCATGTTCTCATCTCATGTCTCATGATGAAAATAGACTTTATTGTTTTTAACTAGTGACTGTATGTGTTTGTGCTATAAAATTTGAAATAAAAGTTTTAAATTAAATCTAAATATCTGTAATCATTGTAAAAGTAATGAAAATAGCATGCACACTGAGAGGTTCGAACAGAGTTTATGGTAATTTGGGAGATATAGCCAAGTCATGGGACACTGGAATGGCTGTGGGGGTGGAAGCTGATCCATTACTCTGCTTAGAGTCCTGTTTGACCATGACCCAGCTCTGCCTACAGATATACATAATTAATTATGATAGGTCTAACCAGTTTGTTCTGAATTACCTTTTCCTTGGATCTGTGAGACACAATGTAATTAACTTTTAAAAGGTTATTTGCAAAGAGTTCAGTGAAATATAAAAAAGTAATATAAGAAATTAGGTTAGTAACTGTGAGAACTGAATAGTTGTGCAAGCAATTGCCTCAGCAACAGCCTTAATACTTTAATGCATCAAATATAATGGTGCATATTTTTTAAGGTTATCCAATATACTTTTCCTTAAAGTTAAGAGTTAATGTCTACTGAAAGAATGCACATTGTTTTTCACATTTGGGAGGAAAATAGATATAAGGTGAGAATAGATAGCAATCTGAGTAAGTACATGTGCAATAGCATAGTTAACCCAAACTTTAGAGTAGGTATAATACCTGTGGACGAAGTCTTCAGTTTCATGAAACTTAAAACCATACATACATATATGTTGAAATATGAAATAACCATACACGCATGTTAAAAATCAGTCTAACAAGAAATGGAAAGAGGAAAACACAAAGACAAAAAAGCTGAAAATAAAATGGGATAGGAAAAAGAAAGGAAGGGCATTTTTTTTTTCACATTAAACATCAAATAAATTTATTTTAATAAGAAAGCTCGCAAGAGTTTGTCATGTTTAACCTGATATACATTCTTATTGGGAGTGACGGTGATCTAAACTGGATCAAAACAGTATTCAGTCTCCCACTATTATTACACTTTAGTTCTGCAAAATGGTAATAGCATGAGTCATGCTTTCTAAAAAGGACTGATATTCTGAAAAAGGAGCATAAACAAACTTGTCATGTTAACTTTATCCATAAACAATGAAATTGCAATGACTGCACCTTTTTTGTCAAAGATGCATCTTAGTTTCACAGTTGCATGTTTTCTTAATTATGATCATAACCCCAACACTTTTTGTGATATCAGAATTATTATAAATTGTTTTAATCCATTTAACTTTTTCTTAATGTAATCTCATTGTGTCATAGAAATGTTTAGTGTAACAAGAGGTTTTATTTTCATCTTGCAGTAAATTTCATTAACAATCTCATCTAGCAAAATGACCACCACTTACATTAACCAATAGTATATCCTCAAACATTATTACATGACTGGCAAAAAATGATATAAATGTACTGTAATTTGCAGGGATTCACCTTCATTAGTGAAGAAAATCCAGTAGATTGCATCACCACACCCATGTAGGAAAAGAAAAAAAAAATGGATACGAGTAAAAAAGGAAAGAGGAAAAACGATTCATGTTCAAAAAAAGTGTCAATCATGGTGTCTGTGTAATGGGGGAGGGCTAAACCAACATTACGTTCTGGAGCTCATATGATTTCTTTTGCAGTTATTTCATGCAAAGCTTCGCATGGTCTTTAGCCAAATTTTCTGTCAAATCTCTGAAAACTTCTCCGTAATTTTACTACTTAATGTGGCAATTCCACATAAACTTAAAGCATAGCATTTTCTATGACAAATCTTTTACTTATTGTACCAGAAAGAGCCCTTTGTTTGTCACAGCTTTTCATATATCTCACCGTTATAGGATGAGAGATATTGTTTTGCATCTGGAAAGGTCCTGCATGATAGTCTAAATCCATACCAAAAACATTCTCTACTTCAAGTAGGGATCAGCAGATTATTTCCAAGGTTATTTCTAGGCCCTTTCATTTGTCTCTTGCATCAGGAACTCCAATAATTGTGAACGTTTTCCTACAACTTCTAGTTTCAAAATCCATTAATTTGACTTGTAAACTATTTTGGCCTTTTTCTATAGCTTGTATTTTATTTTTGAAGCACCCATCTCAAATTCAGAAGAGCTAAAGTATCCCTGATGCATCATTATTTAAGTAGCTTGCAGACTTTTTCCTCCGGTTCTTTAATAGTGTTCTGCATAGAAGCAAGAGTATTAGGAGTTATTCCCCAGATTTTCGCTTCATGTTTGCAACTTTTCAACAAAAGAATTCATTGCATTTTCTTGATTAGATTTTAGGTTGTAAGAAAAATTACAAAAGATGCCAGCATTTTTATACTTCAGGGAAAAACATTCTGACTCAATAAGCATTGCACTTTTTGAAGAAACTCCTTCAGTTGCTAGCTGTATTTTTAAAGGAGATGTTACATTTCTAACCATTTTGATGTCTTTTTTACGGGGAGCATCTTTTTGGTTTGGCACTTATATCAGTTAGTAAATTCCATAGCTCTAAAGAACTATGTGAATTCAGAATTAACATAATACCTGAATTTGATTAATTTTTCAGACATCCAATTTGCAGCAATTTTATTTTGCCTGATAGTGGCATTTCTAAGATTCTTCTTAATCTTTGGGCTAGTCTTTACATAAAATTTGAGAAGGGATCTAATGTGTTATTGTTTTAGGTTCTTCAGTGTTTGGAGTTTGTACCGTTGTTCACCTGCTTGTAGACATTGTTCTAAAGTAGGTGCTTGCTTCACACTGGAAATTGCATGCTATGTAACGTGTGCTTCCTGCTTACCCTTTCCTCTTAACATCCCCATGTGACTTCAAGTCAGCATAATCACCATTGCTGCTGTCTCGCAGAAGTGTTCTAATCCTGTGTTAAACTATGCATCTTGTTGCATATCTGTCTGTACCACATGATAGCCAGTTCTCAAACCCGCCTCACTTAAGGAGGAGCAGCTGTTCATATTTGTAAGGGTAGAGTTACTTTTTGTAGGGGAAAAAAGTGTGTATAGTTTTTTGTGTCTGCTGTGAATGAACAGAGAATGGGAAGTTTTGTAACTGCATTGTTTTTTTATTTCTGGAGTATTTTATTGAAGTGAAAGGTCTTGGGTAATGTGGCATGGGTTCAGATGTTGATCTCTTCCCAATATACATTTAATTTTTCACAGTCCATAAACTTGTGTCCAGTAGCTTTTACATCTCCAAGAAAATTGTCATTTTACTAAACTTGGTATATATTTCCACATAAAAACTTTCTAGAATAAACTTGAAGTTCGAATGAGTTAAGTAACATAGTTTTATTCTTACTATCAATTGAGTCAGTCCACTGTTGTCTAACTTTTAAAGTTCCAAATTTTGCATCAAAAATTATTTATAATTAACTTGTATAGCTTGGACAAGCTTCCTTTGTAGGTCAATTTACTTTTGATTTCATTCATATATTCTTATTGTTACATGGTGGATTCTTAACATTTAGTGATGGTATTCTTCTATAAATATCTAAAAATGTTAATCATTGTGTCTGTATAGGGCACCTCTAACTCCTGTTGTATGATGAGCAGCAACAAGCAAACATGAGGCTTAAATACTGGCAAAATTAAACCGTTTTAAGCTAATTTACCATTAGGAAGGTACACACTGATCCTTCCTCCAGCAGTCCCCAGCTCAGAAAAGGCTGGATCCACACTCTTTTGCCACAAGGGTGCAGGGGGCCTTTCTTAATGTGAGAGGGTGCAGGGGGCCTTTCTTAATGTGAGATGGCTGGTTTAGTGTTCAACTGTAACAAAAACAGGCTAGATTCAGCAGGTATGAATCTAGCCTATGCTGTTTAGGCTGGAAATAGAGTTGAAAACAAGTGCAGAAAATATGCAGTCACAGCAGTACAAAAAGCAGAAAAAAAGTGCAGTAATCAGATACAGTGCAATTTAAAAAGTGCAGTAGAGACAAATTATACTTATTTTCTTGATTCAGAAATCTCAAGTGTTCCCCCAGCTTAAGCAAACCAGCTAGATGGAAAATCCTCTGAACTCTTGATGTAAAAACAAATGCTTGCTAAAGTGTAAGAATACACTACTTTATCCAACAGCCAGCTAGAAAATGAATTAACATCAAGTAAATCAGTAGAATAGACAGTGAGAGGCAAAATGCACTTTTTCAGTTCAAGCACAAGGAAGGGCAAATAAATAATTAAGTGTTATCAACAGCAGTGTAGAAAGGAAGGAGCTTATTAAGATTAATTTACAGTAGGGGTGGGCATCTTAAAATCACCAGGTTTAAAAAGCACATCAACAAAGGGGACAGTGGGTGGGAAACACTAGCAGGGAATCACCAGCAGTGCTTTAGTTTTGCAGGCTTGAAATCTTTTTCAGCAAGAGTTTTTGTTGGAAATACTTTGGTTGTTTCTTGTTTGTTTACTTCAGGATGAGTAAGCTGCTACTTAACTTTTAGGCAAGAAAGTCCTGAGGATTTTCCAGTCTTGACTGTAGATTTTTTTCCCTGTTTAAGGCTGACCAATCAGCAGTCAGTGGAAATGAGGGAAGAAGCCAGAGCTTTTGCAAGCTTGCCTGGCTGTTGTGTCTTGAGAAAGACACAACCCATATAGCCTAAAGGTTACTGCAACAGTGAGTAATTTGAACATCTACTGTTATGGGTAAGTGCAACTTGCACAACTGTACTTTCTCTTCTTTACCAACTTTTATAGGCTCTTTTATCCTCTGAGGTCTCATTCATGGCTAAGTTGTAGAAAGCTACCAGTTTCTATAGTTTTACCATCTATCTGCAAGAAGAAAATAGTTGTGTATCAGGCCAGCTCCTGTTGCACCTCAGCCACTGGTGGGTGGCACTGTTTTTGCTGCTTTTGGTTCCTTAGACCACTCACCTTTTTCCTTTTGTCCCTTTGGTGTTGCCTGTACAGCCACCAAGGACTGGGAGATAACCACTTCCTATGCAGCTGTAGGGATGTCTTTGATGGGAAAGGAAGAACCACTCTTGGTTTCTCAGGGGGAAGGGACAAGTGAAGGTTCTTCACTCAGCCAGGATAGGGAACCTACATCAGGAATGATTATGCCTTCTGTGGGGCAGGCATTTTATAGGGAATTTCCCAGGAAAAGAGACCGTAGTGTGAAAATCTTGCCTTCTTCTATTTCTTTTTCCATGGACAGGAAAGATTTGCTTTAATTTGCTAATGGGCTTGGTACTGTTTTTTTCTTGCCTAATGCTACTCTGAGCAGGAAGAGAAAGAGTTCCTTCTTTTTTGACTTTGGAGTTTCAGTCAGAATAGCAGGCTTTGCAGGGGTAGTTATACTTTGTTAATTTCTTTTCAATTGGAACAGTCATATTATAAGGAAAGTATGTCTTAAGATTTCCCTCTTGAAGATTTTTTTTTTCTTGGACTTTATCTATGAGGAAAGAGTTTTTCAGTGGGAGCAGAATGAAATTCCTGTTGCACGTAAAATTTGTTATGATTTCCTATGGTTAAATGTGCCTAAATCTGCAGATGTCCCTTTTGGTTTTCCTGCCTTAAAGAATGTTTTTCCTACTGCTTTCTTTGCCTAATAGTTAACTTTCTGTCCCCCCCCCCCCCGACAGATTATAAAGGGCTCCTCAATTTATTTGATGTCAAACTTCACGTAATCCTTGACTGTGGGTTCTGCCATTTACTTCAGCTCGTGCCTTCTAAACTCTCGAGGTAGGCTCTACCCAGAATGCTGCTCTCTAAATTACCCCAGATCTCATTTGCCGCTCTGTGTGTCAAATGCGTACAACCGCTCTCGAGCTTTGGCTTTCATTAAAGTAAGTTTTTTCCTGGTTATTTATCTTTAAACTTTCTTAAGCTATCTCTAATCTGTTTATCTTCTACCTGCTCCTCTCGCGTCTTGTCAGTGTCTTTTCCACTTCTTATTTCTACCATTGATGGTCTTTCTACGTGTCATTGTTGGTACTCTTTTTTTTTTTTTTTTTTTTTTTTGCCTGTTAGATATTTCTTGAATACCATAGTTGGTATTTTCCCATCTCTTTCTACCCTTTTTAAAAAAAAAAAAAAGTCTCTCCTGTTATTTCTCTCAGTAGTGTGTGTGTTCTTGTAAATTCTGTCTATGGCTCAAAAAGCAGACACTTCTACTAAGCCTTCTAAAGGCGCTTTTGGATTTAAAGTAATGCCCAATAGCCACAGGACCCGGATATCACAAATTTGATAAAAACAACTTCAAGTAGTCAAGTAACTTTATTTCACATGAGCAGTGAATAAAAATGCATAAAACCAAGCCCTTTCGCTCGGTCAATACCGAGCTTCTTCAGAGTACAAAATCCTTTGTGCTTTCATTGGCACTCATTAAATAATCATTAAAACAATCATATGACCCTTCTGACTCCCTCCCCATTAATTAAAACCACATAATATCCTATAAAATGTAAACGTGTGCGATGCCTAAAAAATGCATAAAAAATGCACATCATTAAAGTATATCAGATTGCAAAATTATATACCAATGTCCGTATAACTTAACAAAAAGTACCTTCCTTCTCGAAATCAAGCTGTAGCCACTACATAAAACTGATCTTGCATAAACTTGTGGCATAAATCCCAAACAACGTTAAAGCGGACACTAAAATAAATGAAATTACATTCAAAGCATCAACTAAAGTGTTACTATTGTGATGTTATAAGCGAGCCATTCTTAACTTTAATACACTGCTGATGTTAATATTCTCGTTCAACCCAGGATTTAACTTCTGGATTTAAAAGATAGAAGTGCGATAAGAAGATGCCCGATTTGGATGGGCATGTCTCCTGCTTGTATTCAGAGTAGTATATTTACAAGAGAACTGCTCTATATGTCATGGTTTCGCCGTCAGAACTCTCACTGTGTGGAGAAGCAAACTTCTCTTGAAAGGCTTACTGAAAGGGGATTTTGAAGAGGATATTTCTGGCTCCAAAACTGAAGCCAGTTCATGCTCCTGTTTTTCTCAGCATAAAAAGAGATCTTACTCAGTTCCGAGTGCCTCTTCGGAACCGCCTAAAAACGTATTGAAACAGCCTTCATTGTTAAAAGTTTCCTCTGCACCTAATGGCAAAAGACAAGGCACCTGCTAATTGGTCAGATTCAGCACAAACTGCAGCAGCACCGGAAAACACATTGATACCAGAGTACTCAGATTTGCCTCCATTACCATGATGCAGATACTGTCCTTCAGTTGACCCATTCAGTTGACCCTTTCAAGGATAGTCCACCAAGCCCCTTTGTCGAACTGACACCCTGTAGGTCCCCTTTGACTTTGTCTGTTCGATCTACTAAGAGTCTCTTGGAATCGGACATCATGAGACTGGTGGATCAGCTCCTGATGGAGAGGGGATTATCTTCAGTTCCTAGCCAAGTCAGCACTGTGACTTGGCCCTGTTACGACACCATCTATTCTTCCTTCTCCAACTCCCATTGAGTCATTGGAGCCCACATCTCCGACATACCTGGCTTCGACCGTCTCTGTTCCAGTTAGAACCTCTTCTCCAGAACCAAGGATTGCCTTGAGCTCCTCTGGTCTTTCAGAACCGGAGGCCTGCAGTGGTCGAGACTGCCTGACTGATTCCAAGGTGCATGGATTAACTTCATTTATTTCAGAGCCTTCCATGACCCTCGGTGCTTCGGCTTTCATTGGATCGACCCAGGCTTCGGTTTCAGGGGTCTCCTGTGTGTGTGGGGGGAGTCCATGGTTCCAAAAGTGTCTATTTCGGTTCTGTGCTCCCATTCCTGTACAGGGGGACAGCCTTCTGAATCATGGAGAAGGCCTTGTCCATTGTGGACTCGCAATCTCTGCCATCCCTGTTGGGCCAAACTTCTACTTTTCCTTGACCAGAGCTTCCATCAGCCTCTTCCCTGGGACAGAGGCCACAAAAGCCCAGGAAAGACCCACCTTAGTGGTTTCCCTTTTGGACACTTTCCCGGAACCCCCCCCCCCCCGAGGAAGTACCTGTGAAGAAGTGCAAGAGGAGGCAGTTAGACTCCCCAGAGGAGTCTTTCAGTGAAGATACTGACTTTGATGAAGGGGACGGTTCCCCCAGGTCACCAGCTGATGTTTCCTTCAGGGATGTCTTGGAAATCCTGAAACAGAGGGGTAGCTGGTCTTCCCTCCAGCCTTCTTTGAAGGAGATGTTCATTGTGTTACACTGCTGCAGTCATCACTGTTGGGTTGTCCTGCCGTCAGGCGGTCCCACAGTCGGCCCGAGTTCCAAAGTCTTGTTCCGGCGTCGGTTGCTGTCGCTTCTTCCCTGATGTCAGTGCGCCAGGGCTATATAAGATGCATCTGACATCATTTTCTTCAGTCTTTCTTGCCGTGCAGTGCCCGAAGCAGAAGCAGTTCACAAGTGCCGGTCGGCCGACTCCTGAGATTTTTCAAATCGAATTTCAGACCGAAGTCGTCTTAAGCTAAGTACCCCATTGGGGAACCTTTTCTTGCATCAGTCCAATGTCAGAAAAAGTTAATTGCATTTCTTGTGGGAAGCAAATACCTCATAAGGACTTTCACTCTTATTGTATTCCTTGCCTAGGCCCAGACCACGACGTCACAGGTTGTCGGTTTTGTGCTAGGTTTAATAAACAAACTATTAAATGTCGGGTTGATTTCGCCCGACATTATTTTGGTAGGAATTTGAATTATACCATGCCGTCGGAGCAACTGACAACCGGAATGCATAAAAAACGCAAAGATAAGGACAGGCAGCCAAAATCCAAACCGGATTCCGAGACCTCTGCTAGGCCAGGCGCTGGTTCTCTGGTTTTCAGTGAGGTGCCTACGCAGCCCCTGACGACCGCTGATTTAGAACCCCAGGCGACATCCGATTCTCAAGCGGAGATTACTAGACCTCCACAACCTTCACCTTTAGGCCCTTCCGACTCCATACCTGAAGGAGATTCTGGTGCAGTTGAAACGCCTTCAGTTACTGAAGGTGTCTTCAGACCGACTACACTCCCTATTAAATCCTATGCAAAACTGAAAACTCCTTTAAAAACAAAGAAGACTGCACATCAGTCTCCTGTACAAGGCCCCATGCCTAGGAAACAGATGCTTAAAATGGCTGAAGACTTAACTGCACTTATCAGGGGTTCCCACCCCCCTCCTGATAAAAGGCCAAGGCAGGAGGAGGACTGTGCTTCCTCTGACCAGGTTTCAATTTTTTCAGACTCTTCTGGGAAACAGGAATATTCCTTTCCCCCTTATGAAGATTCTGATGCTGAAGAGTCTATCCCTTCTGCATCCCCCCCAGAAGACTTCTCTTTTGGGGAAACCTTACATACTATGAGGGAACATTTCCACTGGGAAGGCCAGGATTACTCTGATTCTAAGAAAAGGCTCCGAGAGTTCCTTTTACTACCCCAACATAGACCATTGGCAATTCCACCTGTTAGATATTGTGGGTGATGATTATTCAGAATCTAGCCTTAACCCACACTCTCTACCTCCTGCACCAGCCAAACCAGACAGATACTACAGAGTCCCTGACTCACACAAATTCCTGTATAAAAGCCCTGTTGCTGACCCAGAAACTATTTCCCAGGGTCCCAAAGGGGTTAAAGCCTCTACTGCTAAAAATCCTGTGCCCTCTGAAACGGATTCTAGAGCACTAGACAGATGGGGAAAGAAAGTATATACCTCAGCTACTCTAGCTATGAGGACCTTAAATTGTCAGTTTCACATGCTGAAATATCAACAATATCTGATGCCTCAATTAAAACAAAAAATGCTCACGCATGCAAATCAGCCAGATTACAAGGAAATGCAAGATTTGTTGCATTCAGCTGAACAAGTGGGAAAACATACTTAGCAATGTGGATTTGATTCATTGGAAGTTTCTTGTAGAGCGGCAGTGACAGGGTCTGTCATACGTAGGCATGCTTGGTTAAAAGAGCAAACATTACCTGATCATGTTAAAGCAAAATTATTGGATGCACCCTTACAGAAGTATGTTTTATTTGGTGTAAAAGCAGAAGAAGTTTTAAAGAAAATGGAGGATAAGGCAAAATCTATGCAAACGGTCAAGGATTTCTTACAGGTTCAACCTCCTCGTTTCAGCAGAAATTGGCCAACCAAAAACTGGCCCTTTCCAGCTTCTGCCAGACCACAGAGGGGCAGATACAGACGCCCAAGAGGCAGAGGCCAGCCACAAGGCTCTTACCAGCCTCAACAATGGAGTGCCACAACCCAAAAAGCAGAAGACAGGTCTCAAACTACCAGAAGACAAACACAATGACTTACCCCTCAGACTATCAAGTAAAACCCTCTTGGCAGGAAAACTAGCTCTTTTTGCAGACAATTGGCACATCATCACAAAAGACAAATGGGTCCTAAATATTGTATCTCAAGGATACAGATTCCACTTTCACACTTTACCAAGGATAAAAGGAATGCCAAACCTGCCACCAAATCAATGGGTAGAGGCTCAAAAGCAAATTTCAGCTCTCATAGACATGAGAGCCATTCAACAGGTTCCTACACAGGAGCAAGGACAAGGATTTTACTCAAGACTGTTTCTAGTTCCCCGAAAGGACAAAGCCTGGAGACCCATTCTGGACCTCTCAATTCTAAACACATACCTGGAGGTACCCAAATTCAAGATGCTAACACTACAGCAACTTCTTCCCATGCTGGGCAAGAAAGCTTGGCTAGTAATGTTGGACCTCAAGGAGGCATACCTGCATGTCCCTATCAGACAAAATTGCAGAAGATACCTCTGATTCATTGCAGGTTCAACCCATTACCAATTCTCTACACAGCCCTTTGGCTTTTATCTACTGCGCCCAGGGTCTTCACAAAATGCCTGGCACCAGTAATTGCATACTGCAGACAAAGAGGTATTCAAATATATCCATACCTGGACAACTGCCTTATTCAAGCAGAAAGCAAGGACATTCTATTAAAGCATCTGGCGTTTGTCAAAAACCTTCTCAGTTGCCTAGGGTACACAGTAAACGAAAAGAAATCAAAACTAGTGCCCTCACAACACATAATATTCCTGGGAGCCAGCTTAAATACAGCGGCCCAGATGGCTTACCTCACGCCAGACGAGCAAAGACAACTGACTCAATACTTCAAAATGATGGCAACAAAGACCCAACTCCCTGCAAGAAAAATTCTGCAGGCCTTGGGATTCATGGCATCTTGCATACTACTAATACCATTTGCAAAACTGCATATGAGGAAATTACAATGGTATCTGAAAAGCATATGGTCTAAACACAGCCACAGCTTGGAAACAATAATTCCACTCATTCCCTGCCTTCAACAGGAGTTTCTATGGTGGGCTCAGGCATGTCACCTCAACAAGGGTCAGCCTTTCACCTTACCCACAGCCAGGCAAACTACAACAACAGATGCATCGGATTATGCCTGGCGAGCACACATGGCAGGACAGTGTATTCAGGGCAAATGGCCTGCAAACCAAAGGCATCTACATATCAATCAAAAAGAGATGCTAGCTGTACAAAATGCCCTAACAGCTTTCAAGGACCTCCTACATCCAGGACAACTCCTAATAAAGATGGACAACACCACAGTGATGTGGTACATAAACAAGCAAGGGGGCACACACTCCTACCCCCTATGCAGACAAGCAATGACCTTGTGGAACACAGCACTGACCTACCAAGTTCAACTACAAGCACAATTCCTGCCAGGAAAGAAAAACACACTGGCAGACGATCTAAGCAGAAACATCATAGATCCTCACGAGTGGAAGCTAGATCCGCAAGTATTCGCAATGATAACTCAAAAATGGGGGAGCCCAGACATAGATCTCTTGGCTTCCCCCCAAAACTACCAACTACAGAAATTTTGCACAAGGACATACCACACCCTAGCTTGGAAAGTGGACGCCTTCTCATTCAGTTGGAAAACATTGACAGTGTATGCCTTTCCTCCACTGCCTCTTCTGGCAAAGGTGCTGCTGAAAGCCAGATTAGAGAGGCCACAAATTATGCTCATTGCTCCAGACTGGCCACGCCAACACTGGTATCCAATACTAAGGAGTATGGCTCAAGGCTCACCATGGATTTTGCCTACAATTCCTCACCTGCTCACTCAGCAAAACAATCAGATTCTACACAGCCAGCTCAAGACCTAAATCTGGCTGCATGGCAAATTGCCTAAATAACCAGTCAACACTTCTCTCTAAAGCTGTGATGGACGTCATTCTGGAGGCCAGGTGGCCCAGCACCAGGAAAGTCTATTCAGACAAATGGAAAAGATTCTGCACCTGGATCCAGGCTAAAGGCCAAAATCCCCTTGTCCCAAATATTCCTCAGATTCTTCAATATTTAACTGAGATGTTGCACAAAGGACTTTCCTTCTCGTCTATTAAGATCCACGCCTCAGCTATTTCAGCTCAATACAACACGGGTCCTCCTATATTTTCACATCCATTACTAAGACAGTTCCTCAGAGTGGCTAAGAACATAAGACCGCCCCGGAGAGCACCAACACCAACTTGGGACCTCAACTTTGTTCTGGAAAAGCTAACACTTCCGCCCTTTGAACCAGCTTTCACTGCTGATCTACAATTCCTATCATGGAAAACTGCCTTGCTGCTAGCAAATAACTTCAGCACGAAAAGTCTCTGAACTACAGGCCCTAATGGCAGTGGAGCCTTTCATCATTTTTCATCAAAACAGAGTTTCTTTACGAACTAACCCTTCCTTTATGCTAAAGGTGGTATCCAGTGTGGCCCTAAACCAAACCATTCATTTGCCCACCTTTTATCCAAACCCCCAGAACAAAGGGGAAAGGCTCCTACACACTTTGGACATTCACAGGCAATTACGTTACTACTTGGATAAAACTAAGGCTTTCTGAAAATCTGACCAGCTCTTTGTATCCTATGCTGCAGGATCTCAAGGAAAAGCCATCTCAAAACAGACCATTTCAAAATGGATAGGACATTGTATCCATTTCTGCTACACACACCATGGAAAATCTGTGCCTGGTAACATCAGGCCCCATTCCACCAGGGCTACAGCAACATCAACAGTCTTCCTCAGAGGGGTACCAACCAAGGATATTTTGGAGGCTGCCACTTGGAGTTCAGTGCACACCTTCACCAAGCACTATCACTTACCTCTATATTCTAAAACCAGAGCTGGCTTTGCCACTGCAGTTCTGCAGGGCCTACTCGCCTCTCCAAACCCTGTTTAGTTCCACCACCCATCCTTAGCTTTGGGATTCAACCCAACAGTGATGACTGCAGCAGTGTAACACGATGAATATAGTACAGTTTTGTACCTACCATAAATGTAGATGTTCAAGTGTTCACACTGCTGCAGTCCAGGTTACCCTCCCTCCATCCCCTCTGAACTAGCTGGACTTATCTATTCCTTTCTATCCTATACAACCTCTATGGTGTATTTGCTTGTGACTGAAGGTAATGTTTTATTTTTATATGTATATTTTTATATAGCAATTTATATTGCCTACCTACTGGGGGCACCTGACATCTGGGGCAAGAAAAACTGAAGAAAATGGTGTCGGGATGCATCTTGTATACCCCTGGCGCACTGACGTCAGAGAAGAAGCGACAGCAACTGACACCGGACCAAGACTTTGGAACCCGGGCCGACTGCGGGACAGCCTGATGGCAGGATAACCCAACAGTGATGACTGCAGCAGTGTGAACACTCGAACATCTACATTTATGGTAGGTACAAAACTGTACTTTTCTTTACCTGGAGGCATTTTGTGCTCAACCCTCTACCTCTTGGATCTCTCTGTCCACTCACAAGCTCATTAAACTGATTGCACAGCAGGCGTGGAAGATGCCTGACTCCATTGAACCAATCCCCAAGAGACCTGACCGGATTCTTTCCGCCCCCAAAGAAGAACAATATTTTGCCAAAGGCATATACCCATGGACGCCATGGTTATAGTGGCAGCCACTAAGAAGGAACTTGCTGAGGAAAGTCCTACCATCCATTCCCCTAACAAGGAGTCCAGGACTATGGATAGATTCGTGAAACACGTTTACACTTCATTGACCTTTCCACTTTGTGCAAGTCCAAAACCCCCCAAAAAAAGACTCCTGGATGTTCCACTCAGTCACAGCAAAGCAGCAGTAGTAGAAATTCAAAATCTGCTCGTCAAAAGAGTCATCCAAAAAGTCCCACCAGACCAAATGGGATCCGGGTTTTACTCGAGATTCTTTAGTACCCAAAAAAACAAAGAACTGGAGACTCATTTTGGCAGTGGTAGCAGTTCTTCTCGGACTGACTCTTTACCGCTACCACCAGGCATCAGAACGGGCAAGAGATTACACTCTGCATTTTTGTGCATGTCTAGGCATTACAATAAATTACAAAAAGTCAAACTTACAACCCTCACAACAACTAGAATTCATCTGAGTCCTGTTGGATAGAGTTACAGGTCTTGCTTCACTCCCATTGGAAAGACTACAAAGGATCAGATCTCAGGTCAGCCACATTTTCCACAACAAAAGTGTTCCAGCCAAATTAGTCCTACAAGTATTAGGCTTGATGGCAGCCTCACTCTAATTCCTTTAGCCAGATATCACATGCGAATCCTACAGAGGCTATTAGCCTCCCAGTGGTCTCTGATAGATCAGCCAGTGTCAAACCACATCTTGATTACCAGTCACTGCAAACGGGAACTTTCGAGGTAGCCCCACACCGAGATTCCTTCGGGCCGTCCATTAATTCTTCCACAACTCCAAGCTATAGTGACCACAGATGCTTCCCAGATGGGGTGAGGGAGCATTATCTTGGAAGGACAGTCCAAGACACGTGGTCCCAACTGTAGGCCAATTTGCACATCAATATTCTAGAGATGAGGGTAATGCTGTTAGTGTTGCAAGCATTTCAGGATGCCTGTCCTCTTGGAACAGTAGCAATTCAGACAGACATGTTGGTAGTCTGGTACATCAACAAACAAGGGGGAACCAAATCTTACCCACTGTCAAGACGTCGTCCGAGTTTGGCAATGGGCGATTTCTTTCAGCTGCTTTCTCAGTGCAACACTTATTTCAGGGAGCTCCGGTGTGATAGCGGACAAACTAAGCAGAACCATTCTCATGCCTCACGAGTGGTATCTCAATCCTATGGTGATGGAGTTTTTTTGTCACTGGGGCCAACCTTGCTGTGATCTGTTTGCATCCCCTTTAAGCAAGTACAGCAATTACTTTGTCATAATCCCCCTTCCCTGGGAGTCGCCCAGAGACACTTTCTCCACGATTGGTCCCCCGGTCTCTATGCCTTTCCCTCAACCCCTGTGATATCCCAGTATCTAAGGAAAGCCAAAAAGTTGGAGAACACAGTAATCCTCATTGCCCCTTTTTGGCCTAAAGAAATTTGGTTTCCCTTCCTTTGGCGTCATCTACTTTGGAAATAATGGATGCTGGACCCAGCTCCACCTCTGCTGTCTCATCCAGAAGTAATGGTTCATCTGAATCTCCATCTCAAGCTCACTGTGTGGCTTCTCCAATTCCCATGATTGCTAGGCATTCTTCCCTTTCCTCTCCTATCCACCAAATTATTGTGGCCCATCACAAATATTTAGCTAAGAAGTTGTATCATAGTAAATAGGAAAAATTCGCAAGATTGGATATCTGGGCCTCAACAAGCGATGCAGTATGAATGGAAATCTCAGTGTGGGATTTGCTTACCACAGATTGGATATGACGCTTGTTCATAAAGGTTTGGACTTTTTAGCTAACCTCTATCAAACTGCTTCTTCTGTCTCTACAATTAAAGTTCATTTAGCTCCAATCTCTAACTTCCATATGGGGATGTCCTTCTATTCCAGTGTTGCAGTATTGTACATGTGGGTTTACCCTTCTTCCTTCCAGTTCGTCCGGCCAGAATTCCAAAGATTTTCAGTCCCTTTAGGTGCGTCGGATGTCTGACGTAGCAGCAGGAACGTGGACCATAAAAGTGACTTCTGCAAGCACCAGCCCTCAGAGCTTCTGTGCCACCAGTCGTACACCAGGTGCTCCTGCTTCTCGCAGACGTCGGATCAAAGAAAATTCAGTTAAGTACCCCAGTTTTCTTTGTGTTTCACTGTTGCAGTCATCACATTTGGGTTGTCCCTGCCAGGGTAGCCCTCGGCTGGCCCAAATACCAGAGGCTTAGTATTTCTGCGTCGGTTGTTGTCACTTCAGGACTGATGTCAGGTCGTCAGTAGTATAAAGTAAGGTAACCGACGCCATTACATCAGTCTTTCTTGCCATGGAGCTTGAAGCAGTTTGCACGAGTGCCGGTCGGCCGCTATCTGAGTTTCATCTACCAAATTGAAGCTGAAGTCTTCTAAAGCTAAGTACCCCGTTGGGGATCCTTTTTTCTTGCACTAACCGATGTCAGAAAAAGTTAACAATTGTTTTGCCTGTGGAAAGCAAATACCACACAGACTTTTATTTTTACTGCATCACTTATTTAGGCCCAGACCACGACATCCCCTGCTGTCGCTTCAGTGCTTTGTTCAATGCCAGAACTATCCATTGTCGGGCCCTTATTGTAGCTCGATATTTTCGCTTACAGTCCTCGAACTCTGATATGGCGTTGGTAAGCCATCCGACAGCAGATCTTCCGAAAAAAACAAAGATAAAGACAAGAGACAGACCGCACAGGTCCAAACCTACCGATGATGCTCTCGTTAAGCTAGTTGTCAGTTCTCCTGTCCTCAGTGAGGCGCTTTCGCAGCCCTTATGCCTGCTTCTGTGGATTCGCAGGCCACTACTGAGATCCTTTTGGAGTTCAGTATGCCGCAAAACTCTTCTTCGACTAAGGATCCTGCGGTCATCTCTACCTTGGATGAGTCCGGAGCCACTGAGCAGGCACCAGCTTCCGAGGAAGTCCTTCGCACTACCGGTTCTCGACACAAACTGACGTCTTCTTTCGGCACTACTATTCTTTCGAAAACTACCGAGTTTCTTAGGCCCAGGGTATGAACCACACTCAAGAAACCAACGACACAATCTCAGGCACCTACTTCCTTGCCTCCGTCTCAAATGCTTAAAATGGCGGAAGACCTTATCATGCTGACCAGGGGAAGCCAAGCTACCCCCTCCAAAAGGAAAAGAGGTCTGTCTCCTGTAGTTTTGTCTGAACAAGAGTCAGATGACTCTGATGCATCTGAATATGAAGACATGCAACCCCTCTCTACTTAAGAGGATTATGATGCAGAGGATTCCATCCCTTCAGCCTCTCCCCCAGAGGATTTTTCCTTTGGAGAAAACCCTTCATACCTGGAGGGAGCATTTCCAATGGGAGAGTTAGGACTACCCTCAGTCTAAAAAGAGACTCTGGGAATTCTTAGATCTTCCACAGCACAGACCCTTGGCCATCCCCCCTGTCCTGGATGGTGTGGAGGATGTTTTCCTGGAATCCAGCTTGACCCCTGACACCCAGAAAGCCAGACAGGTACTGCAGAGTCCCTGACCTGCACAAATTTCTTTTTAAAAATCCTACTGCTGACCCTGTTGTTAATCATTCGTTCCTAAGACCTTATGTTGCTGTCTACAGGCCTTACATCTTTACTTAGAAAACCAGCGCTTCTACCGACCATTCCTTAGTCTGTGGCCGAAATCGGCCTGACAAAGGATTTGGCTTCTGCCAGTGTGGCTAAAGGACGTACCTCGGAGAAAGTCGTACAGTCTCGAGCAGACTGCACATCCTTGAAGGCTTTACCGGCATCTACCTTAGACTGAAGGGGGATCCAGCGCTTTCTGTGGGTATGTCAGATTCTGCTGCCGCCATCCCTATGCCTGACCCAAGGCCTTCGTCCAGCCGGGGCGCCAGCTAGGCCTCTTAAGTAAAAACAAAAAAACATTTATCTCCTGCTTCTGAAAGCATGCCAGATTGGCAGGCCTTCAGCCAGAGCTGATTTATTGCCGTCATGGTCCTTAGGCCTTCTACTATAGGAACCTCTACTACTGCTGCAACAACTGGAAGAGGCGGAACCGTCTGATTCCTCAAGATTCCCTCTCCTACTCCTCTTAGATCTCTACTCCCCTGGATATGGATCTCCAGAAGAAGGCTTTATTGAGCCTGACTCCCCAGTGGAAGATTTAACTTTTGGGGAGACGATCAGCAAGATGAAAGACCACTTTAAGTGGAAAGCCTCAGATATGATGCAAGTACAAAAGAGGTTGTATGACCTGATACAGATGCATTCCCCCAGTCCTTCTGCTATTCCCCTTATTCAGCCGATTTTCCTGGATGCCTTTGCCTCTGCTTCCATCAACCCTGACTCCCAACCTCTAGCCCCTCAGAGAGCAGATAGACTCTGCAAAGTCCCTGAGAGAGAGACATTTCTGATTAAGTGCCCTCTGGCTGACCCAGCCACTATTTCCATTTCTACTGATAGGGCTTCCAAGCTGCCCCCTACCACTACTATCCTTCCAGCTGACAAGGACAGCAAGAAAATGGAAAGGTTGGGGAAGAAAATATACACTTCTGCCACCTTGTCATTCAGGGGCCACTATCTACCAAACTCATATGACCAAGTGTTCCTTAGCACTACTGGACAAAGCCACTAAGGAATTAGCTGACATCCCAGATTGTGCAGCCAAAGCTTCCTTGACCTCCCTGCTAGCTCTCACCTCTCAGGTAAATAGACCGTCCTTAAGATGCACCTATGATGCATCTGAAGCCTCAGCTTCTGCATTAAGAAGATATTCTTGGCTTCTCCTTCCCACAGTCAAAGGTCTCTCCTTCCAGATAGGGCAGGTAGTGTCTGACTGCCTGCCAATCTCTCACCCCTCCCCGTCTCTCTGTATCTCCCTGCATGGTCTCTCATTACTTCAGACAAATGGGTTCTGTCCATCATATACAGAACGGTTACTTTATGACATGGATCACCCCCCCCAACAAGGCTGGGCATGCCTCAGCCTCCCACCAGTCAGCTAGCCCTCCTAGGACCAGTACTGCAAACCTTACTAATACAAGGCACTATAGAACCACTGCCTACAGAATTAATAAGAAAAGGATTCTACTCCAGAATCTTTCGGGTTCCCAGAAAGGACAGACCATTGAGGCCTATCCTAGACCTTTCTTGTCTCAACCCCTTCTTAAAAGTTACTACCTTCAGGATGCTCACTCTCCTGTCTTACCCCTCCTCCTACCACAAGGATTTATGGCAACCCTAGACATATAGGATGCCTACCTCCACATACCAGTAAAGCCCACCTTCAGGAAACACATCAGTTTTCTGGCAGGCTCATCCCATTTTCAGTTTTGTGCCTTGCCCTTTGGGCTTTCCACTGCTCCCAGGGTATTCACAAAATGGCTCTAGTCATCGCTTACTGCAAGACAAAGGGCATCCAAATATTCTCCTACCTAGATGACCTTCTAATTCAGGCACCCAATCAGAAGGCTCTTCTTCTTCACACCCAGGCCCTTCTGCTCCTCCTGTAGTCTCTAATAAACTTTCCAAAATCTCACCTGGAAGCCCTCACAGGACATTATCTTCCTGGGCTGCAGAATCCGGACAGACCTTATGAAGACCATCCTGCCACCACAGAAGGTGGTGTCCCTGTCACACCACCTACTGGGTGCCTTCAAGCTTCAGATGTGACAGCAAGGAAATTTCTGAGACTTCTGGGTTACATGGCAGCCACCATACCCATGTTGCCTTAGCCAGACTGCACATGAGGAAACTACATTGGTATCTTCAGTCAGTGCGGACTCAATACTCCCATCCCCTAGAGTTCAGGGTTCCCTTCCTAGCCTGCTTAAAACAGGAATTGAAATGGTGGGTGGCTCAGGTGGCCAAGAACCCAGGCCTCCATCTTCAAGCACCTGCACCTTCCCAGACTCTGCATACAGATGCCTCAGATCTGGGATGGGGAGCAACCCTAGGACAAAGAAAAGTGCAAGGTTTGTGGACAGACGGACACAAACTAGACTGCATAAATGTCAGAGAAATAGCAATCCTCCTTGCTCTACAGGCCTTCCAATCCTATCTAGAGAAAGACCCTCTCGAGATATTCATGGACAACACACCACATTCCTGTGGTATCTCAACAAACAGGGAGGGACGAAATCAGACCTCCTATGCAGACCAGCTCTGCAGGTGTGGGAAATGGCCACCTCACAGGGAGTTACCTTACTGGCAGCTTACATACCCTCCCTGCACAACTCCCAGGCAGATCACCTAAACAGGACCATCTCAAACAACTACGAATGGATGCTTCAAAGAGATGTTTTCCTGAATCTGGTCCACAGGTGGGGTATACCTCAAATAGACCTATTCACCTCCTCCAGAAACAGGCAACTTCCTAGTTACTGCACCAGGACACCCGACCCCAAGGCACTGGCAACAGATGCCTTCTTAATGTCCTGGAAGGGGAAATTTCTGTATGCACCCCCCCCTTCCCTTTGATTCAGAAGGTACTGCTGAAAATTCAGCAGGACTCGCCAGAAGTCGTGCTGGTGACTCCCTACTGGCCAAGACAGCACCCGGATGTTCTTCGTGTTTCACTGTTGCAGTCATCACCTGTGGGTTATCCCTGCTGTGGTAGCTCTCAGCTGGCCTGAATACCAGAGTCAGTGTTTTTCTGCATCGGCTGCTGTCGCTGACTGACATCAGGTCTTCAGTGCTGTTAAAGCAAGGCAGCCGATGCCATTACATCAGTCTTTCTTGCCTTGTAGCCCATAACAGAAGCTGTTTGCAAGTGTGCCGGTCAGTCACTACCAGAGTTTGAATTACAGCTGAAAACGTCTAAAGCCAAGTACCCTGTTGGGAATCTTTTTTTTTCTTGCACTAACTGATGTCCGAAAAAGTTAACACTTGTCTCGCCTATGGTAAGCAAATCCCACACTGAGACTTCCATTCATACTACATCGCTTGTTGAGGCCCAGACCACAACGTCCCCCGTTGCCCGTTCTGTGCCCTCTTTAATGTGAGAACCATTCATCGTTGATCTCTTATTTTAGACAGGTATTTTTGTCTTCTTCGTATTCCAAAATGGCATCCGTCAGCCAGCAATCCATAGACATTCCGAAAAACGTAAAGCTAAAGATAGAGACAGACCACAGAAGGCTAAGCCTTCCAACACCTCCACCGCTAAGCAGGTTGTCAGTTCTCCAGGATTCAATGAGGTGCCTTCGCAACCCCTGATGCCCAATCCGATACCTTCACAGGCCTCTACTGAGACACTTTGAGTCCGGAATGCTGCAGAAATCTTCTTTGTCTTCCAAGCCTTTGGTTGTTTCTGCCTCAGTTGGGTCCGGAGCCGCAACGCAGGCACTGGCTTATGAGGAGGTTTTTCGCATTACTGAATCTAGACAAAAACTGACGTCTTCTCATCTGGCTATCATTTCTCCCAGAATGTTGGATACTCTTAAGCCTAGAAGCAAGGCCACTCCTAGGAAATCTACCTCTAGCCACCATCTTTCTCTTGCTCCTCCACCCAAGCGCAAATGCTTAAAATGGCGGAAGATTTTATCTCCTTTATCAGGCGTAGTCAGGCCACAACTTGTAAAAGGAAAAGAGACCCCTGTCGTAAAATAGAACAGCAACCTCTGACTGCTTATGAGGATTCAGATGCAGAGAAATACGTTCCTTCTGCCTCCCCACCAGAGGATCTTTCCTTTGGGGAAACCCTTCACACCCTCTGGGAACATTTCCACTGGGAATTCCAGGACTTCCCTCAGTCTAAGAAAAGACTAAGAGAGTTTCTAGACCTACCCCATCACAGACCCTTGGCCATCCCCCTTTAGAGGTACTGGATGATGTCTTCCATGAATCCAGCTTAGCTCCTGACGCCCTCCCACCTGCTCCCAGTAAACCTGACCGGTTTTACAGAGTACCAGATTCTCACAAATACCTGTACAGAAATCCCGCTGCAGACCCAGAGGTCATTACACAGGGAACAAAAGGAGTTAAGGCTAGTTCTGCAAAGAATCCTATTCCTCCTGACAATGATTCCACAGCTCTGGACAAATGGGGTAAAAAAAGTATACAGCTCGGCAACCTTAGGTATCAGAGCACTCAACTGTCAGTTCCATATCTTAAAAATATCAACAACACACTTTGGAACTATTAAAGCAAAAGATTTCAACCTTTCCTGACTGTGCCAGTTTGAAAGAGTTAGCAGATTTACTGCACTCTACTTGTCAAGTGGCCAAACACTAATACACTGTAGATATGATGCCCTAGAAGCCTCAAGCAGGGCAGCAGTGTCAGGATCTGTCATTAGGAGACATGCATGGTTGAAGGAACAACCTCTCCCTGATCATGTCAAATCTAAATTAATTGATGTACCCTTGGATAAGGATGACTTGTATGGAGTAAAAGCAGAAGAGGTGCTTAAAAAGATAGAAGACAAAGCAAAATCTATGCAAACAGATTTCTTTCAGGTACGACCTCCTGGGTTCAGCAGAAATTTTCCCTCAAAACACTGGTCCTTTACTGCACCTAACAGACAGGGCCAAGGTAAGCCCTTCAGGGACAGACCACCCAGGCCCCTATCCCAGAGATAGCGGAGAACCAAACAGTGGACCAAAGGCAGGGAGTTCAAAGCCATCCCTCTATGGCAAAAACTCTGCGACTCCCTCTCTCCCCCCCCCCCTTTGTCTTCCTTTCACTCTCCAAAAGCTAGGAGGAAGGCTCTCCCTCTGCAAAGAGAATTGACTTTCTGTAACAAAGGACCAATGGCTCTTAAAGATCATTTTTCAGGGATACCAATTCTCCTTCAACGAACTTCCAATTCCAAGAGGGTACCCAGACTTACCTCCAAATCAGCGGGCAGAGGCATTGAAACAAGTCCAAACTCTCATATCCCAAGGGGCAGTAGAACCTGTCCCCTCAGTTCAAACAGGCAGAAGCTTTTATTCCAGAATATTCCTTGTTCTCAGAAAAGAAGGCACTTGGCACCCCATCCTGGATCTATCCGTTCTGAACACCTCTGTGGTGGTCCCCAAATTCAAAATGCTAACTTTGCAGCAGCTGCTGCCTACGCTGACAAAAACTGCTTGGTTACTTACCCTAGATCTAAAAGATACCTACCTCCACATCCCCATAAGGGAATCCTGCAGGAAATTCCTTCGCTTCAGGGCAGGTTCACATCACTTTCAGTTCTCTGTGCTACCCTTTGGCTTATCTACTGCTCCCAGGGTATTCACCAAATGCTTAGCCCTGGCCATAGCCTTTTGCAGACAGAAAAATATACAGATGTACCCTTATCTGGACGACTGCCTCATTCAGGCAGAGTGCAAAGAAAAGCTACTCAAGGACCTCCTCTTTGTCAAAACCCTCCTATCCTCCTTAGGGTGCACCATCGACGAGAAGAAATCAATGCAAACAGCCTCCAGGAAGATCATTTTCTTGGGAGCACTGCTGGACACAGCATCCCAAATGGCCTTCCTATCCCCAGAAAAGTAGAGCTTCCTGCCTCTCTACTTTACCCAAATGGTTTCCAGAAGTCACCTCACTGCGAGGAAGTTCCTGCAAGCCCTGGGGTACATGGTATCTTGCATCCTTCTAATTCCTCTAGCCAGGCTTCACATGAGAAAACTTCAGTGGTACCTAAAGAACCTTTGGTGTCAGCACGCTCATCCTCTAGAGACCTCTCTCCCTCTGATCCCTTGTATAAGGGCCGAGTTTCTGTGATGGACAGGGGCCTGTGCAAGAATAAGGGTCTTCCCTTCACCTTCCGCCCAGCTGGGCAGACCATTACCAGCGACACCTCAGACATTGATTGGGGCGCTCACCTAGAAGACAGGTGCACTCAAGGTCTTTGCGATGCCCAGCAACTTCCCTTACACATCAACCAGAAGGAAATTATGGCAGTACAGAAGCCTCTGGCATCCTTCAAACCCCATTTCAGGCCAGGGGTTCTCCTTATCAAAACAGACAACACTACAGTAATGTGGTACATCAACAAACCGGCAGGGACCCAATCTTACCCTCTGTGCAGGCTAGCCATGAACCTCTGGCTAACGGCCTCTTCCATGGGATTACACCTTGTAGTCCAATACCTACCAGGGATCAACACCCTGGCAGACCACTTAAGCAGAAACTTACTGGACCCCCACAAATGGCAACTCCACAGAAAAATCATTTTACAAATCACTCAGGAGTGTGGTATTCCAGAGGTGGATCTCTTTGTTTCGCATCTCAACCATCAGCTGAAAAAATTCTCTACCAGGGAGTATAACCACCTAATGTGGAAGGTGGATGCCCTAACCTTCCCCTGGAACACCCTCTTTGTATACGCATTCCCTCCTCTGCCTCTTATTCTTAAGGTACCGATCAAAATAAGGGAGGAGAGACCAAGGGCCATCCTCATTGCTCCAGATTGGCCCAAACATTATTGGTACCCCTTACTGCACAGCCTGACATTGCAGCCTCCCAGGCAGATTCCCCTGATCTCAGACCTATTGACTCAGGTGGGGGGGATGCTGCTCAAACTGTCAGCATGGCTAATGCTCTAAAGGCAAACAAGGAGCCCCTGTTAAGCAAACAGGTCCTAGACATTATCACAGAGGCTAGAAGGCTCAGCACCAGAAAATGTTACGCAGGAAAATGGAAAAGATTCTGCTCCTGGAGCCTGTCCAGAGAGGGCAGTACCTCACAGCTTTCCATCCCTCTTATCCTGAACTACGTAGCGGAGCTACTTAATAGTGGCCTCTCCTTCTCTTCTATTAAAATCCACACCTCAGCCATTTCAGCTCATTTTGATACAGAGCAGTCCCTGATTAAACAGTTCCTCTGAGGGGCCTCCAATATCAGACCTCCCCGAAGGTGACCCATGCCACCCTGGGATCTGAATTATGTTTTGGAAAAACTAACCTTACCATCCTTCGAACCTGCTGCTTCAACAGAACTAAGATACTTCTCCTGGAAGACTGCTTTTCTCCTAGCTATTACCTCAGGGTTTCTAAACTACAGGCACTGATGGCCATTGAGCCCTTCATCATTTTCCATGCAGACAGGGTCTCTCTGAGGACTAATCCCTCCTTTATGCCCAAGGTGGTATCTAATGTGACTCTCAACCAGGCCATACATCTACCCACCTTCTTTCCTGACCCTCAAAACAAGGGGGAAAGAATTGTGCACTCACTAGACATGCACAGACAGGTCAGATACTATCTGGACCATACTAAACCCTTCAGGAAAGCAGACCAACTTCTTGTCAGCTTTGCCCCGGGGCAGAGGGGAAGCTCATTTCCAAGCAAACCATTTCCAAATGGATATCGCACTTTATCCATTTCTGCTACAGATTACATGAGACAACACCCCCTAAGTCTATTCGAACCCATTCGACTAGGGCAGCCTCCAGTTCCACAGCATTCCTCAGAGGAGTTCCCACCTGGGACATCCTGGAAGCTGCCATCTGGATTTCTGTCCATACCTTTACCAAGCATTACCACCTACCTCTATTTTCTAAGGCTAGGGCAAGGTTTGCCACTGCAGTTCTGCAGGGCATGCTGACTCATACCTAGGTCTCTTAATAAGCCTACCACCCCTCTCTCCTGCTTTGGGAATCCTCCCACAGGTGAAGACTGCAACAGTGAAACACGAAGAACAGTACAGTTGTATACACTTACTGTAAATATAGATGTTCGAATGTATTCAGTGTTGCAGTCCTGGTTTCCCTCCCTCCTTCCCCCTTGTATCTTCTTTCTTTAGGGAGACATAAGCTTCTCATGGTGGCTTTCAGCCACCAGGACCATTTTACCATATTTCCTTGGGCTTCTGACTGGTTAGGGCAAGAAAAACTTATGTAATGGCGGCGGCTGCCATGCTTTATAGCACTGACGACCTGACGTCAGTCAGCAAGCAACAGCAGACGACACAGAAAAACATTGACTCTGATATTTGGGCTGGTCGAGGGCTACCACAGCAGGGATAACCACATGGGATGACTTCAACAGTGGATACACTCTAGCATCTACATTTATGGTAAGTGTACACAACTGTACTTTCTCCCTCCTCCTTCATTTGTCCAAGGGCAATCACCACTAGTTACCCCCCCTCAGTGGACCTGCTCACAGCACAAGGGGACTCGGATACACCCACAGTGAAAATCCCTGCACTTCACTCTGTAGCTGATAGGATTCTGATCCCCTTCAGACACCTGTACGAGGACGTGCTCAGTGTCCTGCAGGAGGCCAGGAAACCTAACACAAGAAAATCCTCTCTCTCAAAGTGGAAAAGGTTTTCTATTTGCTGTCACAAAAGACAGTTGGACCCGCTGGAAAGTGACATTCCTCTATTCTTGTCTTACCTGTGTGAACTACTACAGACAGGACTGGCTTACTCATCTCGAAAAGCACATTTGTCTGCAATTTCTGCCTGTCTACCTGTGGACCCACCCCTTGCATCCAGACTTCCGCCTAAACTTTTTCTCAAAGGGGTACTACACTTGAGACCACCCAGGAACCCCCCCCCCCTCCCTGCGACCTTAACTATGTATTAGAGAAACTTACTTTAGCCCCTTTGAGCCAGCAGACAAAGCTCCCATAAAATTTTGCACATGGAAAACTGTTTTGTTGGTAGCTCTGACCTCAACCAGAAGGGTCTCAGAGCTGCAAGCTCTTATGGCTACACCACCCTTCTTAGTCTTCCACCTTGACAGGGTGACTCTCAGGACTAGTCAGTCATTCATACCCAAAGTAGTGAATGATCTATCCTTGAACCAGGCCATTCGCCTGCCTACCTTTTTCCCAGCCTGCAGGTGGATGATGAGAGAGTACTTCATTCCCTAGACATCCACAGGCAACTTAGGTTTTACCTACATAAAACCAAGCTCATTAGGAAGTCAGACCAACTGTTTGTCTCCTTCCATCCCAGAGCTCTGGGGAAAGCGATGACCAAACAGACCATATCGGCTTGGATCTCCAGGGCTGTCTCATTCTACTACCTTCACCATGGGAAGACCTTGGAGGGCGATGTCAAAGCCCACTACACCAGAGCAATTTCCTCTTCTGGAGCCGCCTTTAGGGGGCTAGATACCAACACCATACTTAAGGCAGCCACTTGGTCCTCTGTGCACACCTTCACCAAGCACTACAAACTAGACCATATCTCCAGAGCCAGAGTGGGGTTTTCCAGGGCTATCCTACACGGATTCCTAGAAACCTCTTCTAGGCCACCACCCAATTCTCATTGAGCTTTGACACTCAACCACATGTAGAGTACTGCAACATTGGAATAGAAGGACATAGGAAAGTTGTGTAAAATCTTACCATAACCATAGATGTTCTTCTCTTCCATGTTGCAGTATTCCTTCCCTCCTTCCTTCCCCTCCTATCAGATTGCACTTGCTCTCCTGGGTGACACTGATAGGCTATGCCCTTATAGGACTGGCTCCAACTGGGGCTTTTTAGGTTTTTGAGGGCTGATGCCTGCAGACGTCACTTTTATGGCCCACGTTCCTGCTACCTAGAGGGACTGAAAAATCTTTGGAATCCTGGCCCGATGAACTGGAAGGAAAAAGGGTAAACCCACATGTAATATACTGCAACATGGAAGAGATGGACATCTATGGTTATGGTAAGATCTGACACAACTTTCCTTTTGATGGGCATCCCTTATGTCACACAAACTTTGTAAAGCCTTTTTAAAGGGAGCCTTAATGTTAAGACCTCCATTTAAATGACCTATTGCTCCCTGGGATCTAACACTAGTTCTTTAGTCCCTTGCTCTGTCTCCTTTCGACCATCAGCTACTTGCGACTTAAAGTTTCTTACTTGGAAAACTTTATTTTTAGTGGCTATTACATCTGCCAGAAGAGTATCTGAACGTCATGCCTTGTCCTGCAAACCACCCTACATAGTATTTCACAAAGACAGGGTCTCCATTAGGACTAATCCATCCTTTTTTTACTGAAGGTAGTCTCAGAATCTAATATTAATCAGACACTTCAACTACCGGTCTTTTTCCCTAATTTCTCCAGTAAAGGGGGAGTATTCCCTTCATTTATTAGACATCCACAGACAGCTATGATTTTATCTTCACAGAACAAAAGATCTCAGAAAATCTGACCAAATATTCATTTTCATTAGGGTAACCCAGTTACAGAGGTTACTTTGGGTATGTATACGCCTTCACATAACACAAACCACACACCCACCTTCGCGGAGGCTCTCAATAAAAATCTACCCAAGCAGCAGAGACCTCCAAGGTAGAAAAGCATTCGACCACCACAATACAACACTAATCACGAGACACACAACTCTCCTAAACAGTGTGCCACTCAACCAAAGCCCCTAGGGCAAAACAGCATGCCCAAGACACTTGTCATGGGTGACTAGATAGTGAGGCCCACTGATGTCCCACTCACTAGGTTGAATAAGGAGAAAGTAACCGTCAGCAGCCTGTCAGGTGCCAGGATCCGCCACATAATGCACTAACTCAGGTCCCTCAACAACAGGTACAAATATGACTCTGTCATTGTACATGTGGGTGTGAATGACCTGAGACGTACCTCAGTGGGCTACATGAAGAGAGACATGGAGGAGCTCTTGGATTATGTAGCCCAGGCGGGTATGACCCTAGCCCTGAGCAGCACCCTACCATTACCCACAGTACAAGCAGAAAATGATTGATTTCAACATTTGGCTAAGTTTCAGGTGTCATTCTAAGGGGATCCAGCATCTGCCTGCCTGGGATGACATGATTGACAGACCTCGATGCTTTGCCAGAGGTGGCCTGCATCTGTCACCCCTGGGCTTCCGGATACTGGCAAGGCTCTTGCTACCCCTATAGTGCCTTTTTTTGGCAGTGTTCCAAAGACCAAATTACCACCGTTAACAGCTACAAACAAATGCAATCTGAGAGTCATGCTTCTCAATGCTAGAAGTCTAAATCTCAAAATGCACTCACTCGAAGCACTCCTTAAAATGAAGAACATTGACATTTGTGCTGTAACAGAGACCTGGTTCAAGGCAACAGAAAGCACCCCTGCACTACCAGGCTATAACTCATTCCACACCTTTCGGCCCAAGAACTTGGACCGAAGCTCCAAAGGTAGTGGTGTTTCCATATTCATAAAGGATGCGCACACCTCCAGACTGGTAGCCCAACATAACTCATCAGAGATACTTCAGGTGCAGTAAACATTGGGTAAGGCAGCGATTCAAGTCATAGCCTGCCATAGGTCCCCAACTATGTCCCTAGATTCACACTCCACGTTCCTAAGCACCCTGGAGAATATTAGGGTCCAACTAACACACTCTAACTAGGCGACTTCAACTACCCGTCAATTAACTGGGAAAACTACTCATGTACCCATACACTTGCCCAAAGTTTCTTGGAGTTCATTAATTCCAGTGCCCTGGACCAGCTCGTTCTTACCCCCACTAGAGGTAGCCACATCCTTGACCTGGTCATTACTAACATGGGCGACCTTTGCTCTACACCAATAGTTAACTCCTCCCTGGTTAGATCCAACCACAAAACTAATCACCTTGGAAATCCACATCCCTCCCACCCCTCTCTGCAAAGGTAACCATCATGAAAAACTTCTCCAAAGCTAACTTTGAGCTCCTAAAAACAGAGATAGCTAACTTCACTGCACCCATGCATGACTACCAAATCATACACCAATGCACTGCATGAACACGTACACAAATGCATGGATCTCGCCATACCCAATAGAATCAAGATGCTCTCCTCCAAAAAAAGGAAACCAATCTGGTGGTCCCCTACCATAAACAAACTCTACAACAGGAAGAGGAAACTGATGCGGAATAAGGTGAAGCCCCAAGACTGGAAAAACTCCCTTATCAGCCTCAACAAAAAGTTGAGATCCCTCATCAAATCTTCTAAAGTTAGCTATGAAAACAGAATTGCAGCAGATAGTAAACCACAAGGCCTTCTATAGTTATGTAAAGAATCTCCACGGCAATACCCAGATTTGCTCTGAGCTACTGCACAATGGTACCTCCTATACCGAGCCAACAGATATTGCCAGTATACTGGCTGACAGATTCAGTGCCAACTTTACCCCTCTCGACCCCCCAAAGGACCAATCACAATACCAGTAGATTGCCAGGCACCCAGTATTACTGTTGCACAGGTTAAAACAGCACTGTCCAAGGCCAAGAATACAGCTTCTATGGGACCTGACAATATCCCTGGCTGTGTTCTACATGAACTACAGAGTGATCTGGGCACATCACCTGTGTGCCCTGTTCAATCACAGCCTCGCCTCAGGCTTTGTCCCTATCGAATGGCGCACTACTACAGTCATTCCTTTCCACAAAAGAGGAGCGACTACAGACCCTGGGAACTATCGCCCCATTAGCCTGACATGTTTGATATGCAAAGCTATGGAACCCATCATCACAGACCTAATAAACAAGGATATAGGGAATATCCAAATTCTAGATCCCACACAGTTTGTTTTTGTGAAGGGTAGATCATGCCTGCTCAACTTGGTCAATTTTTTTGAGTCAGTCACCAGAGCTGTGGATGAAGGCAAGGTGATTCATACATCCTACCTTGATCTGGCCAAGGCTTTTGATACCATTCCCAATCAGGAATCTTAGAAAAACTCACTAAGCTAGGCATTAACCCCTTTATCACTAGGTGGGTTGCAAACTGGCTCACAGATAGAACCCACAGTGTGAAAGTAGCTGACTCCAAGTCAGACTGTCGATTAGTCATGAGTGGACTCCCACAGGGTTTGGTCCTGGGTCCTCTCCTGTTTGGTATCTACTTCTCTGAAGTTCACGCCAACACCAAGGGACTCTGGCTGACAAAGTCGGCAGACGATTGCAAGTTGAGAGCAATTGTTAACTCCCAAGTGATGTTGACATCGTACAGAATGGCCTCACTGAGACCAACAACTGGTGTCAGAACCATGGCCTTAAACTCTATGCCACAAAATGTCGTCATCCCATTTAGGAAAAACCCAGTTCCCATGAATTACCACATTGATGGTAGTCCACTGAACACAGAAGGCATTATAAGAGATCTGGGAACACAGGTTAAAAGCAACCTCTCTTTTGATCTGGGTACACAGGTTGACAGCAAACTCTTTTGATTACCAAATTGCCACTGTGGCCTGAAAGTCCTTCTATGTGGCAGATCTCATTACTAAGGGTTTTGTATCCAGGAGGAAGGAGGTCATTGTCTCCCTCTACTCTTCCCTCATTTGGCCAATCATAGAGTACAATGCCCCATTTGGCACGTACCTCTCTAGACACCTGCAACAACTGGAGAGCCCACAAAAGTACCTCACAAAGAGGATCCTAGGCCTTAAGCACTTGTCCTATATGAACAGACTCAAAAAACTCCCAACTATTCTCTCTCATATCGCCTACTTATGTGCGATCTGTACTTGACTTACAAAGCCATGTCTGACCCAACTCTGTTAGAAATGCTGCCTCTAAAGAAATCCCAATCCCTCCACACCACACGCTCCAGAGACCTTAACCTAATTTTTTATTTTATTTAACATTTGTTGACCGGGAAAGTCCGACTAGGTTCCACAGAGCCTGTTTTCAGCGGAGGCCCGGGGAGAAATGCTCCAGATGCATGTCTTTAGAATGTGGGAGGAAACCGGAGTACCCGGAGGAAACCCACGCGAATGCAGGGAGAACATGCAAACTCCGCACAGAAGGCACCCCAGCCGAGATTTGAACCGGAGAACCTCTTTCTGTGAGGCGACAATGTTAACCGCTGCACCACTGCGCCGCCCAATCACCACCAATCATTACCACAATTAAAAGAACATGCTGGAGGGACAGATTCATAACCCAGACACTGCCCATGCTATGGAATAGACTTCCCGTACATGTCAAGCAGAGCACCTTGCTGACTTGTCTTCAAGAGAAATCTTGATGAGTGGATGGGAAACAGAAAATTCACCCCGGGGATAAATCCAGTGGCTCAACTCGACAGAGGCACTGGGAACTAAGGTCGGGTGGTACTATGCCAAGGTAATCCTATGGTTAGGCTTGTAAAGGCCCCAGGCCCATTAGCCTAATACACACCTATGAACCTGTGAATGGCTCAGAGATTGTATCATATTTATCTGCCAGTCAAAAGGGCTTCACCTTTCACGTCCAGTTAAAGCACACTCAACTAGAGTGGTGGCAACTTCCTCAGTTTTTCATGCCAGAGCTTTTTTAGATGACATTTGTGCAGCAGTCACTTTTTCTTCTCCTTATACCTTTATCACTCATTACAAATTAGATCAGGTCTGTTAGGGATGGGCATCATTCGGTTTAATGGTGCTTAGGAATATTCTTCCATGACACCTCCCAAGATTCAGGTAGCTTGGGACTCTGTCCCACAGTCAAGGATTACGGGAAGATTGACAACATCAGATAAAGAAGTTATGTGTTACCATAATGTTCCATTTGTGTTGTCTATCTTTACTAATCCTTCACATCCCATCCCTCCTTACCCCAGCGTGAGACTCTTAGTGGATCGAATTCTCCCAGGACTGGCTTCATATTAGGGACACATATCTGGTCTCTTCTTCGTTATTTGTCTGCCACTAATTTAGGCAAACTCGATCTGAGGTAATTTAGAGAGAGGAGCATTGTGGGGAGAGCCTAGCTCGAGAGTTTGGAAGGCGCTAGCTGAAGTAAATGGCCGAGTTGGTTTCAAGGCTCGGAACAGAGCCCACAGTCGAAGATTAGTGAAGATTGACAACACAGATGGAACATTATGGTAAGACATAACTCATTTTTTTCTTCCCTAAAGGATCCAGCATTAATTTTTCTATTTAAAACTACTTCTGTTAAATAGATTACTGCTGTTAACCCCATTCTATCTGACAAGGATTGGAAAGCTTTTGAAAAGTTGGGGAAGAACGTTTATTCTTTTGCCACTTTGTGTTTCCGGATTTTAAATGGTCATACTCCTATTGTTAAAGTATTTACTTTTATTTTTTGAGAACATGAAAAAGTTAGATGTTCTTCATCTCACATTGCTACAGTCATAACCTGTGGGTAGTCCGCTGTCCTCGGTCGGCCCGAATACCAAAGTATTAGGCTGGCGTCGGTCATGGGCGCTCAGATCTGACGTCAGTGCGCCATGGTATTAAAGCGCATGACCGACGTCATATCCTCAGTCTTTTTTGCCGCATGGTCCGAAGCAGAAGCAGCGTTTGCAAGTGCCGTTCGGCGTTCTGAAATTTTCGTATTCTGAGTTTCAGACCGAAACCAAGTTGGGCTAAGTACCCGTTGGGAATATTTTTGTTTTTTCTTGCCTCAGTTAATTCCGGATGTCAGAAAAAGTGAATAATTGTATTTCTTGTGGGAAACAGATACCGCATAGGGATTACCACTCTCTCTGTATTCCTTGTTTGGGGCCTGAGCACGACGTAGTCGGGTGTCGTTTTTGTGCTAGATTTAATAAGCGCACCATTAAACGTAGGTTAGATTGCGCTAGGCTTGTCTTCGGTAAGCGGTGTAATTACAGTATGCCGTCGGATCCTCCGATGCCCGCTACCGCTAAGAAGCGCAAGGAAAAATCGTTAAGGTCCAAGCAGGATGAGTCGTCCGTTCCGGACGCCGGTTATTTAGAAACTACGGTGGAATCTGTAGATCCAGCCGAGGTTTCAGCTGAGTCTCAGGGGGAGCCGTTAATTTTGCAAGATGTGGCCTCTCAGGAGTCAGGTCAGGCTGAGGGGGCCTCTCAGGTTGCTGTACTCCCTTCTTTGCCTAAGGTGGTTAGGCCTTCTCCTTCTGTCTCTAAGGTACCTTCCAAGGTCAGGCCTGGTTTGCCTTCCTCAGGTGTCAGTCCTAGTTCTGCAGGTTCTGTTCCTAAAAAACACATGCTTAAAATGGCAGAAGATTTGATTTCCTTAATCAGGGGTTCTATGCCCCCTCCAGATAAGAGGCCTAGGGTGGAGCCAGAGGTGGAAAGTTTGGAACAGGCTTCAGATTACTCAGAGTCTTCGGCTGAAGACATTCAGGATTTTCCTCCTTATTCTGATTCAGACACAGAGGATTCCAGTCCTTCTGCTTCTCCTCCAGAGGATTTTTCTTTTTCAGAAACCCTGCATTCTATGAGGGAGCATTTTAAATGGGAAGGTCAGGATTTCTCAGATTGCCGAAAGAGGCTTAGGGAATTTTGTTTTACCACAACATCGGCCCTTGGCTATACCTCCTGTTTTGGATGTTGTTCAGGATGTTTTCTCTGAGGCTTCTCTTAATCCAGACTCTTTGCCTCCTGTGCCAGTTAAACCAGATAGGTATTACAGAGTGCCAGAGGCTCATAAATATCTGTATAAGAGCCCAAGGGCTGACCCAGAAACTATTAGCCAGGGACCTAAGGGTGTCAGGGCTTCTGTTGTAAAGAATCCAGTTCCTATGGATAAAGATTCTAGAGCTTTGGATAGGTGGGGTAAAAAAGTGTATACCTCTTCCACTCTAGCAATGAGGGCTTTGAATTGCCAGTTTCATATGTTGAAGTACCAGAATTTTCTCCTTACTCAGTTAAAATCTAAGGTAGATGCTTTGGCAGAGGGCATAGAGTGTAAGGAATTACAGGATTTGGTTCATACCTCTGATCAGGTGGGTAAGCATTCTTTGCAGTGTGGTTTCGATGCTTTACAGGCTTCTTCCAGGGTGGCTGCCACTGGATCAGTTATTCGCAGGCACGCCTGGCTTAAGGATCAGAACTTGTCAGAGCATGTTAAAGCTAGAATTTTGGATGCTCCTTTGCAGTCTGAAGTTTTGTTTGGTTCTCCTGTGGAGTCTGTCTTAAAGAAAATGGAAGACAAAGCTAAGTCTATGCAGACTGTTAAAGATTTTTTGCAGGTGCAGCCCCCTAAGTTTAGCAGGAATTGGCCTACTAAGGGATGGGCTTACCCTTCTTCTGATTTACAGTCTAGGGGCAGATCTAGACGTGGTAGGGGCAGAGCTCAGGGTTCTTTCAGGCCTAGAACTTGGAGTTCCCTTGCACAATCTACAGGTGAGGGCAGGGGCCAGTCCTTTCGTAAACAGGCCCAATGACCTGCATCTTCAGCTGCCAGATCCTTCCTGTCTGGCAGCTCCTCTGGGAGGAAGGTTGGCACTCTTCAAGCAAAACTGGCTTTTAGTCACCCAGGACAAATGGGTGTTGGACATTATAGACCGAGGCTACAAGTTTTATTTCCACACATTGCCTCCTTTCAAAGGCATGCCAGACGTTCCTCCTCAGCAAAGGGTAGAGGCTCACAAACAGATTTCTTTACTTCTTCAAATGGGGGCTATACAGCAGGTCCCTCTGTCAGAAGTGGGCCTAGGATTTTATTCTCGCCTGTTTCTTGTACCAAAGAAAGGAAACACTTGGAGGCCAATTTTGGATTTATCTATCCTCAACACATACCTGGACATTCCAAAATTCAAAATGTTGACGTTGCAACAACTTCTGCCTCTGTTGGGCAAAGATCACTGGATGGTAACTCTGGATCTCAAAGAGGGTTATCTTCATGTTCCTATCAGGCCCAGTTGCAGGAGATTCCTGCGTTTTCGGGCTGGGACTTTACATTATCAGTTCTCTGCATTGCCCTTTGGCTTATCTACTGCGCCCAGGGTGTTCACAAAGGTTCTGGCTCGGTGATAGCCTTCTTAAGGTTAAGAGGAATACAAATTTATCCTTATTTGGAGGATTGCCTGATTCTTGCTCAAGACAAAAACAAGCTACTTCACCATCTACAGTATGTTATGGCAGTGTTAAGGTGCCTAGGGTATTCTGTGAATGAAACAAAGTCCAGTCTAGTACCCTCTCAGGAAATGTGCTTTCTGGGTGTGAGACTGAATACAGCTTCCCAGATGGCTTTTTTGACCCTGGACAAGCAAAGGAACCTTACACTTTACTTCCAACAATTGTCTCTACGGTCCAGGCTGACTGCAAGGACAGTCCTTCAAGCCTTGGGGTTCATGGCATCTTGTATTCTGGTGCTTCCCAATGCCAAACTGCATATGAGGAAGTTACAATGGTATCTCAAAAATGTATGGACGCAACACTGCCATGATCTGGACACTGTCATTCAGATAATACCTTGCATTCAAAAGGAATTTTTGTGGTGGGCTCAGGAATGTCACCTAAACAAGGGACTCTCTGTGACCCGACCAGAGGCGAGTCAGATCTTAACGACAGATGCCTCGGACAAGGCTTGGGGAGCACACCTCAATGGAAAATGGGTTCAAGACACGTGGCCTGCCAGACTTCAACATTTACATATCAACTTGAAGGAGATGTTAGCAGTCCAATTTGCATTGATGGCTTTCAAGGATCTACTTCACCCAGGACAAGTGTTGATTCAAACAGACAACACAACTGTCATGTGGTACATCAACAAGCAAGGGGGAACCCATTCGTACCCTCTTTGCAGGCAAGCTAATGATTTTGTGGGAGACTGCTCTGTTTGCACCTCACTCTTCAGGCAAGGTTTCTGCCAGGAGCACAGAACTCCTTAGCAGATGTTTTGAGCAGACAGATTGTGGATCCCCACGAGTGGAAGTTGGATCCTCATGTATTTCGACAGTTGACAGTGATATGGGGGACTCCAGACATAGATCTGTTCGCTTCTCCACTAAATTTCCAGTTGCCAAAGTTTTGCACAAAGATGTTTCATCCAACAGCTTGGAAAGTGGATGCTCTATCATTCAGTTGGAGCAATCTTCACGTTTATGCCTTTCCTCCTCTGCCTCTCCTTCCCAAGGTGCTCTTGAAGGTCAGACAAGACAAGCCCTCCATGATTCTAATAGCTCCAGATTGGCCTCCACAGCACTGGTACCCTCTGCTGAGGAGTTTAGTACGGGAGCCTCCTTGGCCTTTGCCTTCAATTCCACACCTTTTGTCTCAGGCAGGCAATCATTTCCTCAATGTCAGGATTCAGTCCCTGCATCTAACAGCCTGGCATATTCTGTTCTAGAACCTGGAGGGTCGCAGCTTCCTCAACAAGTTTTGAATTGTTATTTTGGAGGCCAGAAGGCCTAGTACAAGGAAAGTTTATGCTGATAAATGGAGGAGATTTTTTATTTGGAGCAAATCCAAGAGCTTTGATGTTTCCAGGCCTGATTTGAGTGTTTCTCTTCAATATCTTACAGAATTATTAGACAAGGGTTTGTCTTTCTCCTTTGTGAAAGTTCATGCTGCAGCCATTTCTGCTCACTGTGACTGTGACCCACCATTATTCTCTCATCCTTTGTTTAAGCAATTCCTTAGAGGGGCAAAGAACATAAGACTCCCGCGTAGAGCTCCTACTCCTTCCTGGGATCTCAATTTTGTGTTGGAAAAACTTACTTTACCTCCTTTTGAACCTGCAGCTACGTCTGAGTTAAAGTTTTTGTCTTGGAAGACTGCTTTTTTGTTGGCCATTACGTCTGCTAGAAGGGTATCTGAATTACAGGCTCTAGTGGCAGTTGAACCCTTCCTGATTTTTCATAAGGATAGGGTATCTTTGCGTACTAACCCTACTTTTATGCCTAAAGTGGTTTCAGATGTGGCCTTGAACCAATCTATTCATTTGCCTGCTTTTTATGCTGATCCCCAAAATAAAGGGGAGAAAATTTTGCACACTTTGGATATTCACAGGCAGTTGCGTTATTATTTGAGCAGGACTAAAAGGTTCAGACAGTCTCAACAGTTATTTGTTTCTTTTGCTTTGGGCTCTCAGGGGAAACCTGTTTCAAAACAAACTATTTCTAAGTGGATTGGCCATTGTATTGCTTTTTGTTATTCTCATCATGGTAAGGAGATTCCGGCTGGAATCAGACCTCATTCCACTAGGGCTACTGCCACTTCTACTGCTTTTTAAGGGGTGTAGCTACTAAAGATATTTTGGAAGCAGCTACTTGGAGTTCAGTGCACACTTTTTCTAAACATTACCATCTCCCTCTTTATTCCAAATCTAGGGCTGGGTTTGCCACTGCAGTCTTACAGGGCATATTAGCAGCTCCCAATGCTTTATGATTTTGCCAACCTCCCTTTACCTTTGCTTTGGGATTCTACCCACAGGTTATGACTGCAGCAATGTGAGATGAAGAACATAGTACAGTTTTGTACCTACCATAAATGTAGATGTTCGAAGATCCACATTGCTGCAGTCCAATTTACCCTCCTTCCTTCCCCTCTGTAGTTTGGAGTGGTTGTATGGTTTGGTTTGTAGATGTTGTTTGTACATGGGTTTTGGAGGTTTTTCTATTTTTGGCTGTGGCCTTTCTTTTTAGGGCCTTCTGACATCTGGGGCAAGAAAAGACTGAGGATATGACATCGGTCATGTGCTTTAATACCATGGCGCACTGACGTCAGATCTGAGCGCCCATGACCGACGCCAGCCTAATACTTTGGTATTCGGGCCGACCGAGGACAGCGGACTACCCACAGGTTATGACTGCAGCAATGTGGATCTTCGAACATCTACATTTATGGTAGGTACAAAACTGTACTTTATTAACCTTCCTTTTTCTGAAGTTAAAAATTCATTGAATGCCTCACTAACATGTTCGTCACATGTTAGTAAGCATGTTTCAAAGTGTGCTTATGTTCATCTTTTCCCCAGAACTGCTGCATCTGGGTCAGTAATGAAGAGAGTTTGGTTTCATTCTCAAAATCTTCATGAAGCTGTTAAAACTTAAATTTTAAATTCTCCCTTAGACTAGGAAGTTCTGTGTAGTCCTCTTACAGCTGAGGTGTTCAAGAAGTGTGATGAAAGGGGAAACTTGATTGAAAGGGTGACTCAGGTAGTTCAACCCTCTTTCTTTTTTTTTTTTTTTAAAGAAAATAAAAAGTGGATTCTTTCCTGGCTGCCTTCAGTAAGTAATGTAAGCAGCAAGAAGCTGTTAAATATGAGTTTAAACAGCAATGGCAAGGAGGCTCCAAAGAAAAGGAAAAGCCTCTGCAAAATAAGCGAGTCCCAGCAGTCTGCATAGAGCAGAAAGGAGCGAAATGACATTGATTTCTTTTTTTCTCCACTTTTGTATGACTTCGGAGTAGGAATATTTAAGTTCAGGGGGTCGATGCAGTAGGCTTGCCTCTTACAAAAAAAAAAAAATTGCGTCCCAGGTTTGGTGAAAGTTGTTTTTCCCCTTTTCTTTTGATCATTCAGCATTCAATAAAATTGCTGTTGATCAATCGACATGTAATCCTCCCTGTTGACCTCTGTCTGCCATGGGAAGCAGTCTGCAAAAGGATGAAGGTACAAGGTCTGTGGAACCCTCATAGGTGAAGCGCATGAATGTTAGAGATATGTTTGCACTGATCAATGCTTTTAAAGGTTTAAATCATCTCTGGTCCCCAAGGACCTCTGCAGGTTTACACAGACAACACTACAGTGATGTGGTACATAAACAGTGTGAGTGGGTGGTACCTGATTGCACCCTGTTTGCAGACTAGCGAGCTGTGATAGAGTGAGAGATAGCAACTCAGGTCAGCTTGGCTTTAAGGTTTCATACTGTAGACATACATTCTGTCAGAGCTGATTGCAAACTAAGCAGGGCCAGGACAGACCTACAAATGGGAAGGTTCATTGTGGGGTCTTCCAGTAATTGATCCAGGTGTGGGCAACACATCAAGTAGAGCAGTTTGCCTTCTCTCAGAACCGAGAGATGAAGAAATTGTGCTGCAGGATTCCTTTCAAACTGGTCTGGAAGATAGATGCCTTCTCATGCTTATGAATAGGAATGTTCCTGTATGTATTTTCACCCTTTCCATTGATACTCAGGGTTGTTTGACAGATCCAGGAGGATTATCCAAAAATTGTGGAGGTGACTCCCTTTACACTCAGGCAACAGTGAGTTCTCCCTTCTTTTCAGTTTGACTAAGGGCAAATTTACTACAGGCTTCCCCACAAACTGAATTTGCTTACATAAGACAAGGGGCTTTTTTCTTGCACTCCAACCTGAAAACTTACTACCTGGATGATAGAATTTCGATGCATTTTAGGCAACTTTTTTTTCTGCAGGCATGCAAGAGGTACTCAAGGAGGCAGAAAAACTGCTACTAGAAAGACATATATGTGCATTTGGAAAATAATGTCTAATTGGTACCATTCAAGAACCACAACCTTCTTCAGGCCTGTCTGTGTCTGGTTCCTAATTATTTGTATGAGTTATTGTCCCCTGCCCTTTCTTATTCTCTATCAAGGTTCATGTGCCAGCTGTTTCTGCTGTTCTTTCCTTAGATCCCCTCCTCCTAACCATTCTGAAGTTAAACATTTTTTGAAAGGGGTGCTGCATATGCGTGTACCTAGGAAACAGATGGATCATCCTTGGGATCTTAACTTTGTGCTTGAAAAGCTTGCTTTTTCCATTTGAACCATTTCATCTGGCTGAATCAAAGTGCTTAACATGGAAGACTCTTTTACTTATTGCTCTGACCTCTTAATAGTGGGGTACTTATGGTGAGTTAGCCCTACCGCATTTTTTTTCTTTTCTTTTTTAGAAGGTTAGGTTCTCTTTGAGAAATAACACTTATTTTATGCCCAGAGTAGTCTCAAAGTTTACCTTGAGACAGACTCTCTCTCTGTCTTCTTCCCTGAATTCATGAACATGGTAGAAAATGATTTTTCCCAGTATAGATGGCCCCTGGCAACTCTTATACTACCTATACAAAACTCAAGCCTTCAGGAAAGCTGATCAGTTGTATATATCTCCTATGGAAGTGTGAGAAAAATGACTAGTCATTGTCAAGTCAACTTTTTCCAGATGGTTGTCTCATGCTATTACCTTTTGTTTTAATCACAATAGTATGCCTCTTCCAGTCAGGGTTAGGGCCCATTCCATAAATGCTTTGGCTTTTTTAGTGGCTTTCTAGAAATGGGTGGCCTTGAAGTGCTCTAGAGGCAGCAGTATGCTCCTCTGTATATACTTTTACAAATCACTACAAACTGTATTCCCTGTCCAGGTGCAGAACAGGCTTTGCTAGGATCGTTCTCCAGGGATTCTTGGATTATTAGTTTATTTCTCATTTTCTTGCCCAGACAGTTTAGGCTGCTGCAGGCGTGATCTAGGGTTTGAATACAGAACAGTTGTGTAAGTGAATTTATAACCGTAGATGTTCTGATTGCTGCAGTAACTGCTCATCCCTCCAGTCCCCTTATTTTGCCTGTTTTTCCCGTTGTATTTTCAGGATGTGGATGTGTATACCCTTGTCCCTGTAGTTTACTGCTGGATTTGTTTCCCTAGTATTATCTTTTAAGGCTCTCATCTCCCTTTTTGAGGCAAAAAAAAGCTGAAGAAATTGGAGCTTTATCTGTCTTTGTGTGGAGTTCCTCACTTCCACCTGACAGAGTGCATGGAAGGTGCCCCAATGCTTTAAAAGATGGCCAGTGGCAAGGGGTAGGACTCAAATAGCTTGGACTATTGGACAGTGATCTATAAGAATATTTACTGATATGGTAAGTTGACTTGCACAGCTGTACTGTCTTGTTCACTTTTTCACCTGTTTTACTTGTAATTGTAGTTGATGCAATTTGTGCTTCTTAATGCATATGTTGCTTTTTACAGTCAAGTTTACCTTCTACCTCTTCTCGTCCTGCAAGACTGCTTTTAATGTTCATTAAGTAGCAGTCAAGTGATAGGACTTGTGTGTCCTTTCCTCATATATATCTTTGGTCACCCAGCAACATCCCAAAATCTGTGTGGAGTAGCTTGGTACCTTTACAGTTTGCAACAATAAGCTAACCTTGTTCTATGCATTTGTAATTTATTTTGCACATTTCTTCCAAAGTGCTTTCAGTATGTTATAAAGTATATTTTACTATCTTTAAAGTGGTTATGTCAGTACATACATGCTACATTTTGATCTTTGGATCATAATAGCTGTCATGCCATGTTGTGGGAACCGCAATGGAAACTTTATTGACTTGAGCGATTTAATATGGTGACGGAAGGACAGACCAGACAAATTATACGCATCTACTTATTTTCACTAGACCCTTAACTGGTATCATCATGTAGAATTTACAGTCATCCATCTTCCGAGCCATAGGAGAGAGAGAGAGAGCACATTGGGGATCTCAGCTATTGGATGTGTTGAATAAGGAGAGAACAAGTCATTGAAAATAAATGGTCTCATACATTGCCAATATCTAATATTTTATTCACAGTGTTATCTTTGCAGGTATCAAGAGGATTTTGCCTCATCAGATGACAACCTTAGGGCCAGTGCTTGGGGAGGAAAGGACATCTACTGAATTTTTTGATCGTTTGGATCATACAATTGATGTTCATGGACACATCATTGGAATGGGTCTGTCTCCTGATCACAGGTTAGTCTAAAGAATAAATGCTGAGATTTGGCAATTTTTAAGTTTTGCACAACAAAAGATTAGTATACTTAGCACTTATTGTTCAGGTTTTATCAGTAACTATGTCATATGTAACTGTAGCACAACAGTATGAAAAGTTAATATCTCAAACCACTGTTACTAAATGAGCTTTGTTAAACATTTTTTCAAGCAAGACAACGTAGAAAAAGAGGATTGACAAACAGGAGATGATGATATGGTCCCAAAAACATGAGTGAACTATATATATATTTCATTGTATTATTGATTTCATCAGGCTTGCATTTGTTGTGTCAGTTAATAACCAGCCATAAAGGCAAGTCGCAGAGATGAGTGAAACATACTTGCATTTAAGAAAATGTGCTTTGTCCTTATTTTGAAATTTTGATTTATTTTGAATATTTTATTTGGTAATACTCCTGAGGAGCTTATGTGCATTTAGTGTGGCAGAGGAGGGCACAGTATATTTCCATTAATATTTCATGTACGATTATCATTATACATAATTATTATGAATCACATTAAAACTGACCTGTTAGTGTGTAGCTAAGTGGAGTCTTTTGGCATTTGTAAAGTGTACTGCAAAATGAATGGTATAAATTCTAATTAAACTGAATTTTTTGGAATATTTAGGTTTGGTAACAGGTTTGCGAATACAGATATTAAAAAATGTATATGTTAGACCTCTACTGCAGGGCATCTAAAATTTCACAAACCACTTATCACTGTGCATGTCCTGTAGACTGCACATAAAAAAGTACTGAAGTTGAACAACACAAAGGGAAGTGGATGTTAAGTAGCCACAGCAACGATGGCAAACACACCTTCAGTGTACTTGCATATATGTGAGCCACAGCACTGGTGGGCATACACATGTCCAGTGTACTTACATATATGTGAGCCACAGAAATGGTGGTATACACATCCAGTGTACTTGCGTACATGTGAGCCGCAGCACTGGTGGCACACACATCTCCAGTATACTTATATATGCGACCCGCAGTACTGCTGGCATACACATATCCAGTGTGCTTTCATATATTTGAGCCACAGCACTGGTGGCATACACATGTCCAGTGTACTTACATGTATGTGAGCCGCAGCAGTGGTGGCATACACATGTCCAGTGTACTTACATATATGTGAGCCACAGCACTGGTGGCATACACATCCCCAGTGTGCTTACATATATGCGAGCCACAGCACTGGTGGCATACACACCTCCAGTGTACTTACATATGTGTGAGCTGCAGCAATAGTGGCATACACATGTCCAGTGTGCTTACATATATGTGAGCCACAGCACTGGTGGTATACACATCTCCAGTGTACTCGCATGTGTGTGAGTCACAGCAGTGGTGGTATACACACGTCCAATGTACTTGCATATATGTGAGTCCTAGCACTGGTGGCATACACGTCCACGGTGCTTACATATATGTGAGCCGCAGCAGTGGTGGCATACACATGTCCAGTGTGATTACATATATGTGAGCCACAGCACTGGTGGCATACACATGTCCAGTGTGCCTACATGTATGTGAGCCAAAGAACTGGTGGCATACACATGTCCAGTGTGCCTACATATATGCGAGCCAAAGAACTGGTGGCACACACATCTCCAGTATACTTAACATATATGTGAGCCACAGCACTGGTGGCACACACATCTCCAGTATACTTAACATATATGTGAGCCACAGCACTGGTGGAATACACATATCCAGTGTGCTTTCATATATGTGAGCCATGGCACTGGTGACATACACATGTCCAGTGTGCTTACCTGTATGTGAGCCACAGCACCGGTGGCATACACACCTCCAGTGTACTTACATATATGTGAGCCGCATCAAAAGTGGCATACACATCTCCAGTGTTACTCGCATGTGTGTGAGCCACAGCAATGGTGGCATACACATGTCCAATATACTTGCATATATGTGAGCCAAAGAACTGGTGGCATACATGTCCAGTGTACTTACATATATGTGAGCCGCAGCACTGGTGGCATGCAGATCTGCAGTGTACTTGCATGTATGTGTGCAGTAAGGCACATATAATCATTGTATAAAAGGAGTGTTTATGGTCAATGTTTCAGGTCAAAGAAGCTTACATTTTAAAAAGTGCTGCTTATGCTACAGGCATGTTTAAAAATGTTAATATATAATGGGATAAATCCATCATAATCATTCACTGGTTAGGCATATGTTGTTAGTATAGTAATTGTTAATATTCTGATGTTTGTCATATTGATCACTGCTACATTAACCTTAACTGTATTGGTTATATCTTGCATAGAATATTAACAGCCAAGCACTTTCTATGCACCCAAACTGTCAGGCTGCTCAAGCTGCCTAAAGTACAAGTTTATCACCTCCTTTTCTTAGTAATACATGTGTATGTATGTATCTACTTTTAAAACCCAAATTGCCATAGTACCGAACGTGAAAATATCTAGTTGGAAATACTGAATTCACAAAACAACACCGAATCCCAAAATGTTGAAACTTACAAACAACAAAACCTACAGTTTTTTAGTCAGCAATTTTGCAGGGGGGCTATGCCCCCTTGCAACGCCCAAGTGGGGGGCTGCACCCCCCCCACCCCCTACAAATTTAATATACCAACTCCGAGATCGCACTATGTTGAGTAAAAGAGAGCAGTGTAGTGATTGCTACACTAGATACCAGCATTCCTCAATACCTGCTTCTTATATACCCTGCAGTCATAGCAACTAATTTTTTTTATTTGCTACTTCAGACCAAAATGAACTTACCCACAGACAACACAACCACAGTACATTAAACTCACCGTAGTGCATTACAGAAGTACTACATACCCTTAAAGAGAAACCGCGCCAACAAACCACTTTACGTAGATATTTAAAGGCATTTCAGCAAACAGCAACAAATTCTATCACAAATACTACGATTTTGCTGTACCCTTAGTTTACATAGCAAACCGCTCTACCTTTCTAACTTTTGATATTCTGGCATTTGGTGGTGCTAACTTTCAGGATTTTGAAACTGTGGTATTTCCTTCTCGATATTTTCAAGTACGGTATTATGGCAATTTGGGTTTTAAAAGTAGACCCGTATGTGTGTATATGTATAGAACTTCCAGAAGGTCGAACACCAGAAGTTCGAACTTGGAAGTTCGAAAGTTGAAAATGTCGAAGCCGCGGAAGTCTGAATTCAGTTGGACATTTCTGCAGCTTCAACATTTTCTCCACTGTTGTGCGAAAGTTACAGCACGGGTTAAGTTAAGGGTGTGATTGTGACTGACATTGGGGTTAGGGTGGCGGGTAAGGTAACTGTGCGATAGTGACAGACTTTAGGGTTAGGGTGCGGGTAAGGTAAGTGTGCGATAGTGATGGACCTTAGGGTTTGGGTTAAGGTTAGTGCATAGATAGTTGTGTATGTAAGGTTTAGTGTAGGTTTATAAGGTTTTTGGTGTGCTTGTGTTGTGTGTGAGTTTTTCGGAACAACAAATTTTTTCCTGGGGAAAAAATTTGCTGTTCTGATGTTTCGATGTTATCACATTTCGATCTTCCAAGTTCGAACATCTGGTGTTCGACCTTCTGGAAGTTCGATAATGTAATAGGAACCCACATATACGTGCATGTATATATATATGGTTTACCATCACAATGCCGACGTGCACTTGCACGGCTATGAAGTATTCGAACATCAGATGTTCGAATACTTCATATTGTGGCAGGTGATGTGAGCGAACGTTGCCATTGCGAATGGACTGTGCATTCGCAATTCCAACGTTCGCTCATGGGAGCGGATCGCAGTACAGTGCGGTTAGGGAAATACATCCCTTTCCTCACTGTAGTGCGATCTCGGAGTTGGAATATTAAGTTAGGGGTGTGGGGCACAGCCCCAGACGGGGGCACAGCCCCTGCTTAACTGTGTGTCGGTTAGGTAGGTAGGTGGTTATGGGAAGGTTGGGTTTGCTGTGTATTGCCGTAAATGTCGCGAGCGACATTTTCGACAATACACCCTTGTTTTCGAGATTAGGTGGATTCGGAAATTTTCATTTCCGATGTAACACTTCGAAAATAAAGACATGATTTGTTTTTATTTTCGAATTAATGATAGTAAACCTATATATATATATATATATATATATATATATATATATATATATATATATATATACACACATATATATAAAATGTGTGTTTAAAAAAAACATCCTTTCTTTAACTGCTGTGCTGTTTCTTTAGGAACTTCAGTATTGCTGATGTTGCTGTTATTGTTCTGGCTATGGCATTTACCTAATGGATACTTGTTTCAAAAAGTATTGTGTGTTATGTTTAGGTCCAGAGCATTTTGATGTGGGTAGCTCTGTTTCTCAAGGCTTTGGATCCAGAACCCTTGTAGATAGAAGAAACAAATGCACAGCATTTTGTCTTCAGATCCTCAAGCTTCTCCAAAGACTGACAAGAGGAAGGAAAAGGACAAGGACATAGAGGAGGTAAAGGCAAGGAGCCAAGAACAATAAACCAAAACAACCTTGACTTTCTTTTGGATCTGAAGACTCCTTGTACAGAAGACAACACTTCATCACTATCGACTTCAGCTGCAACAAGCAGGTCTCCCTTGGAAATTATTTTTATTAATGACAAATCATCTGCTGGAGTCTTGAGCAGGCAGTTGTCCAAAGGGGAACTGTCCAGGTTCGTTCCATCAAGATCTCCCTCTACTGATTCAGTCAGATCCTTTAGATATTTCAGGAGCACTTTAGAAGCAGATTGGGAACCCATGATGATCACCTTTCTTAAGACCCAGAAAGAGATTGGTATCATGTCATCCATATCTTTTTCTAGGGTGGTTCAGGTTGGCCCACACTCACTTTTCTAAGCTCCTTCCCTGACACCTGCCTCTGCACTTGTATTTTTGGAACCAGTTTTCGTCACAGAGCCTTTGTTTGTCGATGATAATCTGTTCTTCTTTGATTTTGATCTCATTGCATCTGACACGCACACGGACCCTTTGGGGGTGAACTGAGTGGCGTGGAGTCAACTTCAAATGCTGGCTGTTCAACATGTTTTTAGCTCCAACCCATGTAGGGCCATTCTCAGTGTCATAGTCATTGGCCTTTGAGCTGTTAGCATGGATCAGTGGCTGAGATCCATCCTGTTGCTCTGCATAAGAAATTTGACCTTTGTAGCAGACCAGTGCTGCTTCTGTGAAGGGGACTCAGTGCCAGAGTCAGACTCCAGGATGCCAGTAGATCCCTGATTGGCATGGGAAAGTCATGGACAGGATGAAAGTGCCTCCCTTGAGACATTCGACAGAGTTTCCCTCTGCATCGGCTCCATCCCTAAATACCCACTGTTTTATGCCTTCTCTTCATGCTTCCTTGAGAAAGAGCAGAACTGATATCCTTTAAGAATTAGCTACTGGCCTAACAGACTCTCCCCAGGGACTCTGATCAGTCCCAGTTGAAGATACCAAGGAAGAGTACATGGAGTTCTTCACAGAAGACATGATTTGGATTAATTAGTCAAATCGAGAAGGTTCCCACAGTCCCCTCCTGAAGATTCCTCAATTGGTGAAACCCTTGAATTAATGGGATAGAAGGAAACCTGGCCCACCAAACCACCCTTTTAGGATGAGGAAGTGATTTTTGAGGCTGATCCTTCTGCTTACTCTACCTGTTGGTTGGTACTTCTGACAGTCTTATGGACTTGGTCACTAGTAGGGCGTGCTGTTGCCTGACAATATGGACCCTATATTGTGTAAGCTGGACAAGATATTACGCCCACCTAAGGATAGGCAGTTCTGGTCAAAGGGACCTCAGGTGGACACTTTTATTGTTGCAGTAGCCACCAAGAAGGAATTCTCAGATGAGTCTGCTATCCAGCCTTCAAACAGAAAATCTAGGACAATAAACAGAATGGAGAAGCAAGCGTATGTCTCTGGCACTTTTGCTCTGAAAGCATTAAACATCCTGACTTGTGTGAATCACTTCCAAAGCAACCTACCACATTAGGCTCTGAATAATCTGAGAAAGTTATGCCCACAAAACACTCAAAAATAGCTAGAGGCAACATTGGAGACCATGCTGAATATTGCAGACCTCTCCATGTGCTTGCTGTACAGAGTTGCAAATACCGGACTCGCCATGCATCGTCACACCAGACTCCACTTATGTGACTTTGCAGACAATTTTGTGGTGGCTTTCACCAACACTCCCTTTGATGGCACCTCTCTGTTTGGTTCTGTGTGAAGGAGAAATTGTCAAGATGTGTACAAGAAGGGAAGAAATCTGCTGTGGGAGTTAGAGTTGATAGCCATCAATGACTTTTCAAAAGAAATCAGAAGGACTCCAAGTCCTTGTGGTTTAGAAAACCCCAATACTAGCACTTTGATTCTACCCCTAACAGAGGCAGTCCCTTCAGTGGACACTGACAAGAGGTTGTGGGAAGTAGAACAAGTGACCTTTGAAGGCTTGCCTGATTGCCCACCACTGGAGGTAGCCAGTGTGTGTGGGGAGTGTAACATAGGGAGGGTTTACTTCACATGACTGAAAACTCATTTGACTGAGACCACAATACCTAATTTTCAAAATACTGAAAACTCATTTGACTGAATCTCATTATACTGAAAGCTTACAGTGCTGAATTTCAAAATACTAAATTTTAAACCATAGACCTGCACAGTTACGCAACCAATTGCTAACTCTTTCCAGAACTTAAAAAAACTACTCACTTTACCCTCTTATCAGATATTCGACGATATAAAACCAAACTAGGTGGGGCTACGCCACCCACACACCCCGATGTGGGGAAGGCTGTGCCCCCCCCTAACTATATATACTAACTCCAGGATCGCACTACAGTGGGGAAAAGGGAATATACCTTTTACTTACCTTACAGTACTTTACACGCTGCCACTACTGCTGAGAATGCACAAAACATCCGCCATATTACTCTAGATACTTACCTCCCATAAAAATGTAGAGAGACATTCCCACATTTAGAAACACTACTTTCTACATGACTACCTGTATTCTGACAGCACTTTAAGTTACAGTAATTATTTTTATCACAAGCAAGCCACAGGTGAAGGGAAACCCACATCATATCTATGGCTTAAAATTCAGTATAATGAGCTTCAGTCAAATTAGTTTTCGGTATTTTGAAAATTAGGTATTGTGGTCTCGGTCAAATGAAATTCAGTCAAATGAGTTTTCAGTCCTGTAAAGTAGACCCACATAGATCATAGGAGGTTATTAGGCTAACTGCCCCAGGGCCCTTACAAGCCTAGCCAAGTTCAACCTGCCTTCCCAAGAGTGTCTCTTTCAAGCAGACACTAAATTCAGCACATATTGCCCCTGTCCAAGAGGGACACAGGTGGAACCCCTGGGTGAATTTCCAGTTACCCATCCAATTGTCCAAATTATGTTTAAATAGGGTCAATGAAAACTTTGTTTAACATGAATAGGAAGTTTGTTCTTAAGATGGGACAACGTCTGTGAGACAAATCTCTCTCTCCAGCAAGTTCTGTTGATGTTACATACCAGGGTAAGGTCCTTTGAGTGAGTGACCCATGTGCTATATGATTTTCAAATGTGCAGCATTTCCATTAAAGCTGGGTCAGAGATTGCTCTATATGCAAGGCACAGGCCACCTCTGAACAGTCTGTACGACACAGTGTAAAGTGACAATGATTTGTCTGTTCACGTAAGACAAATCTTGCAGACCCTGAATTTTGTTTGTAAAGAACTTTTGTGATCTCTCCAATTGCCGCAGGTGTTTGGAAAGGAACCTACCAAAGGGAGCGTTGTACTCTATTATTGGCCTGATGAGAGAAGAGTACAGGGGTGTTATAACCTCTTTTTTGGAGGCAGTGCCCTTACTTATGAGATGAGTAATATAAAATTCCCTTCTTACCACTGTGGAGACATAGTGATCAAAGTTAAGGTTGCTGTCGACCTGCATGCCCAGATCTGTCATCACTGACTATGTGCTTAGGGTATTGCTAGTGATGTGGTAGTTTGCAGGAACATCACCCTTGCTGAAGGGGATAATGCATTTTTTTTCTTTAAATTTGAGACCATGACTTTGACACCAGTCATTAGTCTATGTAAGACCTTCTTACAGGATGTTGACATTGCCAGGGATTTCAGTGATTGCTCCCAGTTTACAGCAAACTGTGCCAGCTACTGTCATTTAGTTTTAGCCTGTACTTCGGAGAAGTAGATTCCAAACATTAGGGGTCCCAGAACCGATCCCAGTGGAACACCACTGGTTATGGGTCTGCTGGAGGTGGAGGAGTCCCCTATTTTGACCATATGAGTGAGCCAGTTTGCAACCCACCTGACAATATATTGGTTGATACCCAGCTGGGTGAGTTAATCAATGATGCTTGAGTTGGGGGGGGATTATGTCAAAGGCCTTGACTAAGTCGGGGTAGGCCGTATGTACAGATTTGCCCATTGTCTATGGCTTTGGTGACTGTCTCGAAGAAGTCCACCAGGTTTAACAGGCATGATCTTCCCTTGACAAAGCCAAACTGGGTGGCGTCAAGCGTTTGGAGATTTCCTGTATCTATGTTAATAAGGTCCATGATGATTAATTCCATGGCCTTACAGATGAGGCTGGTCAGACTAATGGGTCTGTAGTTTCCAGGGTCCGTGGATGCACCTCCTTTGTGCAAAGGGATGATGATAGCTGTTTTCCATTCCACTGGGATGAAGCCAGTGCTTAGGCTGTGATTGAAAAGTGTGCCCAATGGTGATGCAAATTCCAGTCATGTAGAACACAGCCCTGGATGTTGTCTGTTCCCATAGAGGCTTTGTTTTTCATCGTGGAGAGAGTGTTTAAGACCATCTCCTTGGAGATACTAGGTGGGAGACAAGTGTTGGGGATGCTTTGGGGTATGTGTGATGGTGACAGGGTAGTCATGTTTTCACTGAAACTGTTAGCCAGCAGGTTTGCAATATCTACAGGTTCTGTATGTGTAAGTACCATTAATTACGAGTTCATTTGGTCCTTACCCTTGAGTTTACAGATGTAACTAAAGATTGCCTTGTAGCTATCCTTAGTTAGGGAAGCTAATTCAGATTCATAGTTAGCTTATTTGCTTATTTTAAGTTGAAGGTAGTGTTTCCAGTTTTGAGACCTTTCCTTCCTACTCTTAGACAGCAGTTTCTTTCTCCTATTGTATAGCCTATTAATGGCAGTTGTCCACCAGTCAGGTTTGTTTTTCCTTTAAGATCTTGCTTTGGTACTGTCAGGTATGGTAGAGTCAGTACAATTGTACAGTGCTCGTAAAAAGCATTAGTATATAATGCAACATAGGTGTCTGTTCCATCAGTGGGAGGAGAAGCTATGAAGCAATTTATGCTGTGAGGTAAGAGGATATAATTGGCCTTGAAGTTTTTTAGTCTAGTTGTTTGCAGAGGGGGGGGGTAATGTGTTATAGTTACTTCTAGCGAGACTGATTTGTGGTCAGAGCTCACCAAGGATGGCCACACACTGCAGTGGTGCAGTGGTTTCCCATGTTGATGAGCACCAGATCCAGGATGTTGGAGCCCCCTTGTGGGTGTGTCAACCAGCTGGTCCAGGGCTTTGGAGTTTAGGAAGTCCAGGAACCTTTGCGCAAGTAAGTTAGAATACATAAAATCTGCCCTGTCAATGGATGGGTAATTAGTCGCCCAAAACCAGGGTGTTTGGTTGTATCTTGATTGACCCAAGTAGATCCAAGTAGGCTGAGTGAGATTTCATGGAGGGAGTTTCTATAGCAGGCAGTGACCTGAAGAGGGGTCTTACCTACAGTCAGTTGCACATGAAGTAATTTAAGGGAATCATGCTATTTGACCAGTCTAAAGGTGTATTTATCTTTAATGAATATTGATACACCCCTCCTTTAGTTCTCATGCCTTCAGTTTGTGGTATGAACGTGTGGAAGGAAATGTAACCTGGTATAGCTGAAGGTGCTGTCCACAGCCTTAAACCAGGTCTCAGTGTGATTGCACAAATGTCAGCATCTTCAAAGTTGAGGACCTTGAGGTTGTTTTAGGGGATATTTTTACATCAGAATTCTGTTTGTGACATTGCCTAAAAAAAAAAAAAAAAAAAGCACCGTGGGGGTGACAAGAGCCTCAGCCAGTAACTGTGAAATCCCAGGGGTGACAGATTGTCATCGCAGGCTGACAGATATTGGATCCCCTTTGAGTGACACCAGAAATTAAGTCAATTGTTGAAGTCAATCAATTTTGTTTGTATTGAGGTGTCATCCTAGGCAAAGGTAAAATGCCTCTTAAGGCTAGGGAGATACCTGCCTGAATCACATAGAGAGCTCAGTCATGTCTCTCTTCCCATAGTCCAGTAAGGTACATCTTGTGTAGTTCATGCCAACATGGACTATGGCAGAGTTATAGCAGTGTCTGTTGTAGAGAGACTTGAGTGAGTGATGTGGTGGATCTTGGCACCTGACAGATAGCTGTCTGTGACTTTTTCCTTGTCTAACCTGGTGAGAGGGGAAATGTGTGTGTCTCAAAATTGAGTCACCTATGACTAAGATGTTTGTGTTGTGCCTTAGGTGCTTGACTGGTGAGACACTGGTGTGTGATATATTGTGTACTATGTTTTGCAGAGGATGTATTATGTGAATCGTTTTTGTGTATGTCTTTGGGGGAATTGATGTTTGGGTAAGCTGGTAAGGACCTCCTTTATATGTAGGTTTGTGTGTTGTTGGTTTAGTAGGTGCAGGAGGTGAGGTGTGCATGCTGATAACCTGCTTAGTATCAGATGAACTGACTGGTGAGTGAGAGAGTCTGGATTCTAGGTTCTTGATAAAGATGCATCTCTCACGTAATGAATTCCTGTGGACTAGAAGTGGGTTGTCAGTGTACATCAGGCAATTACCGTATTGCCTCAGGATGCCCATAATGACCAGACTGGCTGAAGAAACTGTGGGAAATTGTCCATCCATAATGCTAGGCAAGGTGAGGGGACAGGAAGGACCAGGTAAAGTAGGACAGGAGAAGTGGACAAAAATACGAAGGGCTAGTGGGTAGGATCTGTGATGGCACCTCGGGAGCTTTGCTGAATGTATCGCCTGTCAGTGAGGGACAGGTGCGAGATCTCACCGATGGAGCACCACATACTTGGGGAAAATTTGCAGGCAGAAGTGTTTGTGTCTATAACCACCAACAGTGCCTACTGCTGCTCAGCAGTGTACGATGCGCAAACATGGTGCTTATGTAATAAATGAAAGCAAACTGATTTAAACAAATTAACCAATTAAAAATGTCAAAACTGAGCACTTTTCCAATAACCTTAATCAGATGAGTTCTAACTGCACACTCCTGCCACTAGGGTGCAGGCAAACCCTCTCCAACAAAAGATAGCCTGGTTTAGTGCTGAAGTTATACAAACAGAACTAGATTCAGCAGGTCTGAATCTAGTCTATGATACAACAAAGTGCATCAATTTCAGAAAAAAAAAAAAAACAGTTCAGTACGCAGTGATATGGTAAAAATGCAATATACAGTGAAAAATTCTACTTAGGTTTTGCAGAGATCAGCAGATGGCTTGGATTGATCCGATAAATACAGCAGAGCAGTAGCTGGTCGCCAAACTGTGTGGATCTCTCTCTTTCAATTTAGATGTATGGCTGGCCATCACACAGGACAAATGAGCAAGAAAGATAATATTCAGGGGCTATACCATTTCCTCCCCCCGTAAGTCTCTACCACTACCAGAAGTCCAACCCTCCAGTATGAAGCAGCCAAAAAGGAGATCTCTGTTTTTCTTCAAAAAAGAGCCACCGGGAGATCCACCAGACTAGAGAGGGTCAGGAAATTAATTATTCCAGATTCTTTTTAGTACCAAAGGAAAACATGGACCTCAGGACACTCTTGGATCTCAGTGGCATAAACTACAGTGCAAATGATTATGCTGTGCTTGGGGTAAGCTTATTGTTTGTTGACTTATTAGGCTCAATAGACGTGCAGCTCAAAGGAATTCATTTTTTCCTTGTCTAGATGACTGGTTCCTCGTTGCAACAAACGTGAGTCCTTACATTGTCAGAAATTACTTTGAACAGCTCTGCCTAGGCTTAGTTATTTCCATCATTCTCAAAAAATCATGTCTGCACAGTGAACACCACATCAGGTTTTTGTTGATTGTTGTCTCAATACAAAAACCTGTCTTGTGAGTTTCCCCACAGACTGGGTACATACCATAAAATGAGTGTGCTCCTACAACTACAGCAATATTTTCCTCTTGCAGCTTTCATTCCAAAACCACTAGGTGTAACAGCAGCTTCCTTGGTAATGCTCTTTTATGCCTGCTTCCTTATGAGGATTCTCCAGTGGTTACTGTTCACATAGTAGTCCCAGTTGTCACACCTTCTGTCTCATTCCATCTGTCTAATCTCATCATGCAAAACCCATTTAAACCTGTAGCTGAATCCTCAGTTTGTTATAATTAGCAAAACCATCTGTCTTACCCCCTTCAGCAGTAGTTGTTACCACTGAGGGTTCCTCTCTGGGTTGGAGGAAAAGATGGTCCAAGGAACATGTACATAAAAGAGGCCAACCTTCACATCAGTGTCCTGGAGATGAGAGCAGATGTTCTTCGTGTTTCACTGTTGCAGTCATCACATTTGGGTTATCTGCTTGCAGTAGCCGTCAGTCGGCCTGATTAACAAAGTCTTGGGTCCTGCATCGGTTGCTGTCCCTTCTTCCGTGATGTCGGGTCGTCAGGGGTATAAAACATGCAGCCGACGCCATTACATCTTGCCATGCGGTGCCTGAAGCAGAAGCAGTTCGCAAGTGCCGGTCGGCCGACTCCTGAAATTTTTGTTTTAGAGTTTCAGAACCGATGTCTTCAACTAAAAGCTAAGTACCCCATTGGGGAAACTTTTTTTTTTTTTGCTCTAAACCGATGTCAGTAAAAGTAAATAATTGCAAATACTACATAAAGATTTTCATTTGTACTGTATTCCTTGCCTAGGCCCTGACCACGACGTACCTCGCTGTCGGTTTTTTGCCTTATTTAAACCGCGAACTACTCGTCATCGGTATATTTTCACTTCTAAATATTTTGGTGCTCTGTTCAATTATCCTGATATGTCTTCGGTAAGCCATCCGACTACTGACATTCCGAAAAAATGCAAAGATAAAGACAGAGGCATGCCGCCTAGGTCCAAAGCTGCCGACAATGCTTCTCTTAAGCCAGTCGCCAGTTCGCCGGTACTCAGTGAGGTTCTTTCGCAGCCCTGTTACCCGCTACTTCAGATTTGCAGGCCTCTACTGAGACCCATTTGGAGTCCTGTATGCAGTGAGATGCTTCAACTGTGGAACCTACGGCTGTCTCTATCTTGGATGGGTCCGGAGCCGCTGTGCAGCACCGGCTTCTGAGGGTGTATTCAGGCCTACTGACTTGCGTATTAAACCGACGCCATCTTCTTCTTAAAGGCCTAAAACTCGAACCATGCCTTGAAAACCGACGCCCAGACCGCATGGTCAGGCCTCTATGCCTAAAAAACAAATGATAATAATGGCTGAAGACCTTATTACTTTAATCAGGGGAAGCCAGCCTTCCCCCTCTAAGAGACATAGGACTGAGTTTGCTTATGATACTTCTGACCAGGATTCTGAATTTTCTGTTTCCTCTGATAACCAGGATTTACCCTTATCTGCCTATGAGGATTCTGATGCTGAGGACTGTATTCCCTCTGCCCCCCCCCCCCCCCGAGGATTTCTCTTTTGGTGAAACCTTGCATACTCTCAGGAAGCATTTTCGTTGGGAAAGTCAGGTTTTCTCTGATTCTAAAAAGAGGCTTAGGGATTTCTTACTCCTGTCCCAGCACAGACCTTTAGCCATACCTCGTGTACTAGACATTGTTGATGATGCCTTTTCGGAATCTAGCTTGGCCCCTGACTCTCTACCTCCTGCTCCCAGAAAACCCTGATAGATATCACAGGGTCCCTGACTCTCTCAAGTTCCTTTTTAAAAATCCTACTGCGGATCTTGAGACCATTTCACAGGGACCTAAGAGCATTAAAGTTACTACTGCCAAAAATCCTACCCCCTGTGATAGAGACTCCAGGGCGCTTTTAGATGTGTTAAGAAGGTATACACTTCTGCAACTTTGGCCATTAGGGCCTTAAACTATCAAGTTTCACATGTTAAAGTATCAGCAGCATATTATTGGATTGCTTAAACAGAAAATGATGTTGATTCCTGATTGTGCTGAAAATAAGGATTTACAGGATTTACTGCATTCAGCTGAACAAGTTGGAAAACCTACTTTGTAATGTGGTTTTGATTCACTAGAGGCATCTTGCAGGGCTGCTGTAACTGGGTCTGTACTTAGAAGGCATGCTTGGCTTAAGGAGCAATCCTTGCCAGATCATGTTAGTGAAATTACTAGATGCTCCTTTAAACCAGGACTGCCTGTTTGGCAACAAGGCAGAAGTTCTTAAAAAGATGGAGGAAAAAGCCAAATCTATGCAAACTGTTAAAGATTTTTTGCAAGTACAACCACCAAGGTTTAGTAGGCATTGGCCTTCTAAGAATTGGTCCTTTCCTGCCTCTTCCAGACCTTCTCAGTCCAAACCCAGATCCAGCTGAGCTCCCAGGCTTCAGTCCCAGGGTACGCACAGGACTAAGCAGTGGGGGGCCTCCACTTCCAAAACTGGGAGTAATAAAATTCCCCCTATTGTAAACTGTCTCAATGACTTATTTTTAAAACTTCCAAGCACTTCTCAACTAGCTGTCCCTTTGAGGGGAAGATTGCTCTTCAGGCAAAGAACTGGGAACTCATTACCCAGGACAAATGGGTTTTAAATAGTGTCTCGGGGATACAGATTTCACTTCCACGCGTTACCAACACCAAACGGATGGCCAGATCTACCCCCAAATCAGTGGGCAGAGCCCCAAAAGCAAGTACTTTCCCTCTTAAGCATGGGGGGGGGCTATTCATTTGGTATCAGAAGCGGAGAAGTGACAAGGTTTCTACTTGAGACGTTTCCTGGTAACCAGAAAAGACCGTTTATGGCGTCCTATCCTGGATTTGTCTACCCTAAACACCTTTTTGGTGATTCCAAAATTCAAGATGCTGACTCTTCACCAGTTGCACCCTATGCTAGGCAAAGACAACTGTTGGCAACACTAGATTTAAAGGAAGCATACCTGGGCATCCCAATCAGGGAATCTTGCAGAAGATACCTGCACTTCAAAGCAGGCTACACGCACTGTCAGTTCTCTGCACTGCCTTTTGGCTTATCTACTGCACCCAGGGTATTCACAAGGTGCCTAGCTCCAATCATTGCATTTTGCAGGCAAAGAAATATTTAAATATACGCATACTTGGACGATTGTCTAATTCAGGCAGAAAGCTATGACATACTTTTGAATCATCTGGCCTTTGTACAAAGGGTGCTAACTTGTCTGGGGTACACCATAAACGAAAAGAAATCACACCTGGTACCCTGTCAACAAATTATATTCCTAGGAGCAAGCTTGAATATAACTTCCCAGATGGTTTTCCTCATGCCAGAGAAACAAATTCATTTGACAACCTACTTCAAATAAGTGGCCACAAAAACCTTGCTGTCTGCAAGGCAAATACTACAAGCCTTGGGGTTCATGGCCTCCTGCATTTTTCTAATTTCATGTGCAAGACTGCATATGAGGAAACTACAATGGTATCTAAAAAGCCTATGGTGTCAATATTCTCAGGATCTAGAAGCAATGACTCCTATCATACCTTGCCTACGCCTAGAGTTTCTTTGGTGGCCAGAGGCCTGCCACCACAACAAGGGACTACCATTCACACTACCCCCTGCCACCCAAACCCTAACAGATGCATCACACTATGCATGGGGGGCTCACCTGGCAGGTAAGTGCATTCAGGGCAAATGGAACCCAAGTCAAATGCACCTGCATATCAATCAAAAAGAAATGTTAGCTGTACAGAATGCTCTGACAGCCTTCAAGGACCACATTCTTCCAGGACAGTTATTGGTAAAGACGTTCAACACCACTCTTATGTGGTTCATAAACAAGCAGGGAGGTACACATTCTTACCCCCTCTGCAGACTAGCCATGGCATTGTGGAACACAGCCCTGAGCTACCAAGTGCATCTACAGGCTCAATTCCTGCCAGGAAAACGAAATACACTGGCAGACGATCTAAGCAGAAACCTCATGAACCCACACGAGTGGAAACTGGAACCAAGGATTTTCAACATGTTGACAAGCAAATGGAGGAGCCCAGAAATAGACCTGTTTGCCTCCCCCAGAACTATCAATTGGACAAATTTTGCACAAGGACTACCCACAAACGAGCTTGGAAAGTGGATGCTCTGTCCTTCAGCTGTAAAAACCTATCAGTTTGTCTTTCCTCCTCTGCCTCTGCTCTCCAGAGTACTACTAAAGATCAAACAAGACAAACCAAGGACAATTTTGATTGCACCAGACTGGCCACACAAACACTGGTGCCACCTCTTGCGCAGTGTGTCACTGTTGGCCCCATGGCACCTGCCTCAGACTCCTACCCTATTGTCTCAGCAGGAGAACCAGATCCTGCACCTTCAGCTTCAAACACTGAATCTAGCAGCCTGGCTAATTACCTAATCTCTCCTTTACCATCCCCTCAGTAAACCAGTGATGGATATCATTTTAGAGACAAGGAGGCCTAGTACTTGAAAATCATATGCTGAAAAATGGAAAAGATTCTGTGCCTGGAACCAATCTCAAGGAATGAGCACAGCAGTGCCCAATTTACCTCAGATTTTACAATGCTTAACTGAGATGCTTCACAAGGGCCTGTCTTTCTCCTCCATCAAAATTCACGCCTCAGCCATTTCATCTCATTATAGCACAGAACCTTCCCTGTTCTCTCATCCACTGCTCAAGCAGTTCCTCAGAGGGGCCAAAACTTTACAACCACCCAGGAGAGCTCCAACTCCAGCCTGGGACCTTAACTTTGTATTGGAAAAACTCACTCTTCCTCCTTTCGAGCCAGCTGCTACTGCAGACTTAAAATTCCTTTCTTGGAAAACAGCTTTCCTTTTTGCAATCACTTTTCAGTAAGAAGGGTATCTGAATTACAGGCCCTCATGGCAGTGGAGCCTTTCATCATCTTTCATGCGGACAGGGTGTCCCTCAGGACCAATCCCTCCTTCATGCCCAAGGTGGTATCCAGTGTGGCCCTTAATCAATCCATTCATTTTCCAACCTTCTTTCCTAATCCACAGAACGAAGGGGAACTGATACTGCACTCCTTGGATGTGCACAGACAACTTAGATTCTACTTGGACAGGATTAAACCTCAAAGGAAATCTGACCAACTGTTGGTGGCATTTGCTGCAGGGGCAGAGGGGAAGGCTATTTCAAAGCAAACCATCTCCAAATGGGTTGGCCATTGCATTCATTTCTGCTACAAGCACCATGGAAAACCTGTCCCACAGGGGGATCAGATCCCACTCAACCAGGGCTGCATCTACCTCTTCAGCCTTTCTCAGAGGCATCCCTACCAGGGACATCCTAGAAGCTGCTACCTGGAGTTCTGTACATACTTTCACCAAGCATTACCATCTGCCAATTTTCTCTTAATCCAGAGCTGGCTTTGCCACTGCAGGTCTTGCAGGGCCTTATAGCTGGTCCTAATGCTATCTAAATTCCTCCTCCCATCCTTAGCTTTGGGAATCTACCCAAATGTGATGACTGCAACTGTGAAACACGAAGGACATAGTACAGTTGTGTGCACTTACCATAAATGTAGATGTTCAAGTGTATTCACTGTTGCAGTCCTGGTTACCCTCCCTCCAGCCCCCTTACCTCTTTTGGCTATACCTCTACTCTCCTTTACTATGCTCAAAAGCTTTTTGGTGTATTTGCTTTTTTGTTGGAGGTATAACCTTGTATACATATAGATTAGGGGGGCACCTGACATCTGCGGCAAGAAAAACTGATGTAATGCCGTCGGCTGCATGTTTTATACCCCTGATGACTTGACATCACGGAAGAAGGGACAGCAACTGACGCAGAACCTCAAGACTGTGTTAATCATGCCAAATGAGGGCTACTGCAAGCAGATAACTCAAATGTGATGAGTGCAACAGTGAATACACTCAAACATCTACATTTATGGTAAGTGTACAGAACTGTCCTTTCTCCTGGCATTACAAGAATTCCAAGACCTCCTTCCTCGTGGGTGATCTCAGTCCGAAAGGATAACATGTCAGTAGTTTGGTACTCCAACAAACATGAAAGAAACAAATCCTATCCCCTTTGCAGGGAGAGATTGAGAGTATAGCAGTAGGCATTAGGTTTGCTTTGCTTTCTAGCAGCAAAGTGCATTCTGGGGAGAGTCCGCTACCTAGCAGACAAGGTCAGCAGGTGTGTCTTGATGTCTCACGAATGATCCCTCCATCCCACACTGGCTCAACAGATATTCATTTGCTTGGGAGCTGTTTGCTGTCCTCTGAAACACTAAGTTTAGCAACTACTTTGCCGTGTTGGCACAGAGGTGCAGTCTTCACAGGATGATCTGATCTGTCAGTGATCCTTGGTCTTCTTTATATCTTTCCACTGTGCTTCAACAAAGTATTGGTTTAAGGGTGTGCACACTTATGCAACCGGCTTATTGTACATTTTTTAGTTTTTTCCCCTAACAGATTTGTTTGTTTTTCAACTGAATTGTACCTGTTATAGGTCACATTAAAGGTGGGAAAAGTATTGAAATGATTTATTGTGGACTCATTTTTGTATATCACAAAAACTAGGCATTTTAACATTGGTGTGTACACTTTTTATATCCATTGTATTCATAGGGACACAATAAGATAAAGTATTTAGGATTATGGATTAAAGAGGATTCTGTTAGGGCAGCTAATGATATACAGGAAGAGACTAAACAAAACATTACAAAAACAGAGAAACTGGAAGCTCTTGTTTATGAATAGTAATATACAAGCAATGAAAATAGTTTTAGAAGGTTTAGTTTTATATGCAGGTTAGCCATATTTTTATCAGAGAAAATATGTAATACAGAGTTTATCTAGAATTTATCTAGGAGGGGAAGAAGGCAAGAGTTAAGTTGGATAGGTTTATCCTGCCAATAGAACAAGATAGTTGAACATTACCTGATTTGAAGGGATATTCTAGAGCTACACGGTTAAGGTATAGCAATCAACAGTTAAGGCTCATATACTTAAGTATCTGCCCCTTTTCCAAAAAGGCCTAGCAACCCTATTCCAATCGACCTGCTAACCCCCCCCCCACCTTCCACTCCTTTAACTCTTCTATTCTTTCCTCCTTCCCCCCCTACCCCCTTCTTTTTGTTCTACTTTACCCTACCATCTTTTTCTTCCCTCCTCAGGAGAGACAGCTTCCTTATTGAGTCCTGACCATAAGTATTAAGCTCCCCATTTCTCTCTTCTAATTAGTTGCTGATCATACTAATGTATATTAGTGAACCTTTACTTTCTTTTAATCTCTTTTTTTTCAAAGTTCTACTTGCAGTCTACCTAAAAATCCTTGTAGACATCCTTTCTAATTATATAAACTTTCATTATAGTGTGTACAATCAGCCTACCAAAAAGATTGTAATTAGATAAACTAACTGAACTAACCTATAGTTCTGCATTTCTCGACTGCAAAATTACTGTTGTAAATGAATATCAATGGCCTGCATGCCAATAGGGCTACCTTCTAACTTTGTAAGCTACACACCACCATGAAAATTTAATGATCACTGTACTTTTTATCAAATGGTTTTATCTTGTGGAGCTTTTCTGCACAGGTCTCCCCTGAAAATGGGTTCCTGACCAATGCAGACTTTCCCTGTCAACAAATGCCAAATAAAGATGGAAAGGGATAATGATGAAGCATGGGGGAAAGTTCAAGAAACAGAGACAGTGGGATTTTGAATGCAGACTCTTAAGGAAAATAGTAACACCCATATAGAATAATATATTCATAAAGTAGCAGGGAGTATTCCAGTACCTAAGCCAACACGAGAATGGAGAAGTGGGATGTTGCCATTGGGGAATACTGCAAGGAGGGTACAGAAAATAGGCAAGAGGGGCAGGAATTATTTGGAGAAAACTAGCAAAAGAAGTAAGGTATTATGAGCAAATAACTGTAGAGGAAAAGATAATTGAGTGGGATGAGGCCAAGAAGACATTTGGACTGCAGGCTAGAGACTGTCTTCCTTACCAGGGATTGATTGAGTATAGGTAAAGAGAAAGAGATAAAGGAATCTCAAGTAAAATACCTGCTCTGGTAGAGAAGGTATAACTAGCAGGATATAGAAGAGGGTGAACAATGGGAAGTATAGCTCCGAACTAATTCCAGAAGGTTTAGGATCTTTGCTTGGAAGTGTTTGCATAGGTATTTTTATACCTCAAGCAGACTTCAAAGAAATTTTCCTTAGGTAGATAGCAAGTATCGGAGGTGTGATGAGGAAGAAAGAGAACATATATTCTGGTAATGTAATGAGATGGCACATTTTAAACAAAACTGACTGTATTTGAAGTCTTTCGGATTATAAAAGAGATAAAATAATTGGAAGAGGAATTTTTAGAAAAGGGAAGTAGCAAATCATATAGAAATAAATGGAAATTGGTTTAAGAGAAGGCAGGAACTTGGGAATTTATGTAATGCTGGACTGATAGTTACAGAGAAAGAAAATATATGTGATGTATAATGTCTGTAAATAGAAAACAATGAATATGTTTGTTTTCTTTTCTTTTAATGTATGGTTGCCTGTGTCTTAAGTAATTTTATAAAGGTGTTTGAAAAATGTTCTACAACATATGAGTAGGGCAGTTGAAGTATTTGCATTCCTGATAATGATGTTAATTAGGATGGTATATGAGGGACTGGAGGCAAGAATTAAAGTGAGAGGGATCCTGTCTGAAAAGTTGTTTTTGAACAGGGGAACCAGGCAGGGATGTCCTCTTTCTCCTTTTATTTGCCTTATATTTAGAGTCATTAGAAAATAAGGGACTCAGAATTTCAAGGATACAGTTGGTATGTTAGTCATTATTAGTTATGCTGTATTTGCAGATATTATTTTGTGCTTGATAAGTCTAGAAAAGGACATCTCTGTACTGTGGAACATTTTGAGACAGTTTCATGTCTTTCTGGGATATAAAATTAATGAAGATAAAACAAAGACTATAGCTATAAATTATGTATCCCACATAAACTGGTTCAGTAATACCCACATTTATGGTGACACAATAAGATAAAGTATTTAGAAGTACAAATTAAAAAAGATTCTTTTGTGGCAACTAAGGATATGTGGGAAGAGACTAAAAATATAATACAAAAAAATGAGAAACTGTAAGCTCTTTTTTATGGATATGGATAGTAAGATACAAGCAGTGGAAATGTTTGTCACTATTTTTATGTACAGGCCAGGCATATTTTATCAGTCAGGAAAAGTTATGGCCAATAATTAATACAGTGTTGAAGGAATTTATCTGGGCGGGGAAAAGGGCAAGAGTGAAATGGGATAAGGTGATCCTTCCAATACAATGAGGTGGTCTGGGATTACTTGATTTGAAAGGATATTTTAGGGTTATGCAGTTAAGGCTCATACACATAACACAAGCAGAAGGTTAGAATTCAAATTGGAAAGGGATGATAATGAAGCCATGGGGGGGGGGGTCAAGAAATAGAGATAAATTGGTTTTAGATGCAGATCCTGAAGAGGAATAACAACTATACAGAATATTATGTTCATAAAATAGCAGAAAGTATTTTTTGAACTCAGTTAACACAAGAATGGCGAAATGAGATTTTCCCAACAGGAATAACTTTAAGTAGGCATACAGAAAATAGGCAGCAGGGGCTGGAATTTTCTAGAGAAACTGGCAAAGGAACTAAGGTATTGGAGGCAAATAATTAGAGAGGGAAAGTTTACAGAGTGGGATGAGGCCAAGAAGTTGTTCTCTGCCTGTATTCTGATATCGGTCACTGGTAAAGAAGTGATTGGAGAGTCTGAAGTGAAATACACTCTGACAGAGTTCAAGTCTAGAACAGAAGCTGTTAAGAAAGGAATGATTAGTAGAACACAAAATATTGCACAATAACTATAAGGCTCAATCAGAAGAGGTTAGAGCAATTGGGAAGAAAGACTGGAAAAAGCATTTTAAAAGGAGAACTGGAGAGCATTTGTATACCTCCTAAGTATGCAAGAAAGTGCAGAAGGTTTAGTATTTTTTGGGAGTGTTTACATTAAGTATAGTTCTACCCCAACAGACTTCAAAGAATTTTTCCAGAGGTATTTAGCAAATGTCGGAGGTGTAATAGGGAAGAAAGAGGTAACTGGAACTCATTTTTGGTAGTGTAATGGGTTATCAGATTTTTTAAAATTCCCCACAGAGTAGTCTGTCAGAAATATTGGGGGAGCAGATGACTATAACTATTGAAATTGTCCTTTTGAGATGGAACACAGCTGAATTGCTTAGACATAGCAAGGCCTTATTAAATTTAAATTCTGTTGGCTGCCAAAAAAGCAATTACTAGAAGATGATAAAAACCTGAATCCACTGTATTTGAAGTATTGATTAAAGAGAGAGGGAGAAAATAACTGGAAGTTGACTGTTTATAAAATGAAAGGTGCAAATTACATAAAAATGGAATTTGTGGAATATAGGAGAAGGAGTGAGTTTAAAGGAAATACAAGAATTGAGTAATTTATGTAATGTTGCCTTGAATGGCAGTTATAAAGAAATATATCGTATATGTAATGTATAGTGTATATAAATGAAAAAAATAGTAATATGTTTTACTTTTTTATTGATGCATGTGTGCCTGTGTCTTGAGTAATAATTTCATAAAGGGGTATACCTTGAATTTGCGAGTCCATTTTTTTCTTTGCCAGTGGCTGTAAATATAAAGCAAATAACAATAGGGAAAGAGGACACCCCTGTCTAGCTCCTGTGTTCAAAAACAGCTTGTGAGAGAGGAAACCCTCACACCTTAATTCTTGCTTCTCCCCCATCATAGATCTTTCTAATTAGTCCTGTTCTGTCAGGGAATGCAAATGCTACCATTGCTTTACTCAAAATCCCAGTTGACTATATTGAATGCTTTCTCTGCATCAAGAACCACCAACAGTAGCACAGTTTTCTTGTACTCTGCCATCGCCGATCATCATCATTCTATTAATGTCAAATGTTTGCCTCCCTTCCACAAAGCCACATTGATTCATAGTTGCAAATTTTGGAAATAGCTTTGCCATTCTTTAAAGTAATATAGACATAGACACTTTATAATCATAGTTTAAAATTAAAATGAGTCTGTATGAAGGTGGGTCTGAAGGGTCTTTACCATCTTTGTTTTCTTCAGAAATATTTATCATGAGTATTAGACATTTTTTTAAAGGCTGTGTTGTTTTTTTTTTACTTATTTATTTACATTTGTTTATCAGGAAAGTCTGACTGGACACAGGTCCATTTTCAGTGGAGGCCCGGGGAGAAAAGCTCCACAGTACAGTAGAATGCAGTACATGAGAGAACAAAAATATAGAACATACAATTGATTTTAATACATAAGTTAGAAGTTAACAGTTTTAGTTAGACAGTTGAGTAGACCGTCATTGAGGTACATAGTAAAAACATTGAGGTACATAGTCAAAAACTTAAAAAAAATTATTTATATATATATTTTTAACCAGTATCTGGGTTTACAAACGTTTTAGGGCAAATCTGTTTATACTTATCTGAACATATGAGACACAATTGGATTGGTATGGATTAACGTGGAGTGTAACATGGGCATAGCCAGTTAGTTAAGTAGTGGGTTTTAAGGAGTTTTTTGAAATGATTGAAGGTGGTGGTAGAAGTTATATGGATTGGTAGTGTGTTCCAGGTTTTGGCATTGGTGCTGGCAAAGAGTGATTTACCAGCATTGTTTTTATGTTGGATGACCGTTATTAGGGTCTGGCTGTTAGATCATAGGGTTCTAGTGGGAATGTGGAGCTGTATTAAATGCTGAAGTGCTGGGGTTAACTCAGGGAGGTAGTAGAGCTTGTGAGCTATAGAGAGTTGATTGAGCATGCGTATATAAGGCAACTCAAGCCAGTTAAGCTGTTTTAGGGATAGACAGTGGTGGGACCTGTAAGAAGCATCAGAAGCAAATTTGGCAATCTTATAGCAAGATTCCATTTTATTTAGTTCGGTTTGGTGTAGATTAATCAAGATGGGAGAGGCGTAGAGGAGGGGTGGATAGGAGATGAGTCCTAGCGATGGTAACTTTGGTATGTTTAGTCATAAACTGTTTGTTTCTGTAGGGGAGGCCTAGCTTTTTGACTTTCTTGATGGTTTGTGCTATGTGGATGTCGAATTTCAGGTTACTGTATATCTATGCCTAGCAGTTTAGTGTGTGTGGTTGGACTAATTTGAATGTTTTCTTTGGAGTTGATGATGAAGTTGTTGCTCAGGGGAGGAGATCTATCTGAGCCAAAGAGAATTAGTTTGGATTTTTTGAGGTTAAGAAGAAGTTTGATTTTAGTGAACTAAATTTCGGCTAGGGTGAAAGTGTTTTGGGTTAGGGTTTGCAGTTCACTTAGGGTGGGGGCGGCACATGTAAGGGTGGTGTCGTCAGCATATTATACTACTGAGGCAGTTGGTAAGAATGAAGATGTCTGGTTAGTAAATAGAGAAAATAACAGAGGGCCAAGGATAGACCCTTGAGGGACTCCTATAGTTACTGGTAGCAGGGGGGGACAATTGGTATTGCCATAGGACAGCTTGCTGTCGATCTGACAAATAGCTGTTAAATCATGATACAGAGGAGGAACTTATATTTAGGGTAGATAGAGTTGCAAGAAGCATGCTGTAGTTTACCATGTCAAAGGCTTTTGATAAGTCTAAGAATATGGAAGAAGTGAATAGACCCTTGTTTCTGTGGTGGTTAACTATGCTGGTAAATGATAATGCTGTTGTGGTGCTGTGGGAAGGTCTATCCCATGCTTTAGGGCAAATCTGTTTATACTTATCTGAACATATGACACACAATTGGATTGGTATGGATTAACGTGGAGTGTAACATGAGCATAGCCAGTTAGTTAAGTAGTAGGTTTTAAGGAGTTTTTTGAAATGATTGAAGGTGGTGGTAGAAGTTATATGGATTGGTAGTGTGTTCCAGGTTTTGGCAATGGTGCTGGTAGAGTGATTTACCAGCATTGTTTTTATGTTGGATGACAGTTATTAGGGATATGGAGAGTAGGTTGTTATTCTGGGGGTATTGCATAAGTTGAGTATGAACTACTCTTTCTAATATTTTGGATAACGGTGGTAAGATAGCTATATGGCGATAGTTGCCAAGTTCTAAGGAGTTACCTCCTTTGTGCAGTGGGATGATACTTTACATTCTGACAAAGATCTATTAATGAGAATGGAGACTGGATATTTGAAGGAAATCTGCTGGTAGCTTATCAGCTGCTAGAGTGGTTGGTTTAAGTTTCTTAAGGAGTTTAGAAATTGCCTTGGTGGACACGGGGTGAAGTTGAAAACTGGGGGCATTGTTTTGTGTATTGGGGGTGGGTAGTATTATTATTTTGGGCATTGGCAAGGGTCTGGACTGTTTCGGTGAATAATTTATTAAATTGTGTGAGTATGTTTTCATGATTATTTGGTAACACAGGGGTTGGTGTAGTGGACTTTCCTGGTTGCAGTATACAATTTATTGTTCCAGAATTTTTGGGGGTTATGAGCATATTTTTCTTGTAGGTTTTGATAGTAGTTACATTTGTCCAGTTTGATATATTTTTTGGCTTTGTTCCGGAGCTGTAGGTAATTTTGTCTTAAGGTAGTGGTTTTGTTTTTTTTTTATATTGAGACCAGGTGTTGTCCCTTTCTTTCATTATAGTTTTAGTGGGATTTGTTAGCCATGGGGGATAATTCGTTTTTATTCTAATGGTTCGGGAGGGTGCATATTGGTCCAGGATTTGTAGGAAGGTTGTGTTGAAGTATTTAACTGCTTTGTCTAGAGATAATTGCTTTAGGGGAGTCCAGTTGCAGTTTTTTAGTGCATTGATGACGTCAGTAGGTATGAAGGTTTTTTTTGTTACGAACTACTCTGAGGATAGGTTGGCTGATGGTGTGAGATTTATTGCTAATTAGGTGGGTAGGATGATGGTCACTTAGGGCATCTGGAAGACAGACAGATTGTTGTGTAAGATTGGGGTCAGATACCAGGATCCAGTCTAAGATGGACTGGTGATTGGATGTTTTGTCAATTCTAGTGGGGGTGGTTATAGTTTGGGTAAACCTGTGGAGGTTTATAAAGGCAGTGGGATTATGGCTGGAGCAGTTGAGCCAGTCAGTCTTAGTCTCTTAATAGTATGGTTTCATGTGAAATGGAGTTGGACAGCCAGTTAAGCAGGTTTTCCATTAGAGTGATATTTTTGCCTGGTGGGATGTAGCCACTATGCAATAGCTGTGTTTATTGGAGTTTATTTTTAATCTGGCAAGGATTAGTTCCACATCCTTGACATCTTGGATGTTGTAATCTAGTTGTTCTATGGTGTGGTGGTTTTGGAATATTATTGCAACACCACCTCCCTTTTTCTCTACTCTGTCTTTGTGGATAATATTGTATCCAGGGGTGGTAATCTCATTGTCTTGATGTTTTGGATTGATCCATGTTTCAGTTGACAAAATAATATCCGGTTTCATTAGTGCCAATAGGGCATATAGGTCCTGGATTTTCTTAAGTATGCTTCTAGCATTAATGTTTAGGAAGCAGAGAGCTGAGGATGGTCTGTGGTATAGGGAATTTAGCTGATTTGAGTTGGAGTTGACTAGTGTTTTGGGTCCTGGATTGGGGTGAACATCTTCACTGCAAGTGAGTTTTTGGAGTAGGTGTAGATAGAGTTTGGTAAATTTGTGAGTTATTTGTTTGTTTTTGTGAAGAGAGGGTGTTAGTTTTTATGGTTGCTTTGTTGCATGAGTAAGGGAAAGGTTGGGGTGTGGTAAATTCAGATGGTGATATAGGGAAGTTTTTTACTTTAATGAGATTAGCTGTGGATTCTGTTTGCCATGGGGATGAGGTATCGTTATCAAGTTGAGTGTGATAGGAGGACAGATTGGAAAGAAGGAGTAGGTTGAAGACTAATGTGTAGATGGATGGATTTATTTATTTGTATTTGCCAACAGAGCTAATTCAACTGAGCAGTGCCCATTTTCAGAGGAGGCTTGAGAAAAGCTCCAGTTGTTATACATTCTGTTATGATGGCATAAGTGAAACCTTAAAGGGGAAGAAAAATATAAATTTTACTTACAGAAACGTGTAATGTACAGTATTGTAATACATAAATTGTAAAATATTAGTTTGAGGAAGAAAGAACTGCGTCATTTGTTAGTAGAGGAATGGCAGCAGGAGAGGAAAGAATGGTCTAGTAAAATTAATAAATCGTCTAGTAAAGGAAGAGTGGAGTATAAAAGAAGGAAAATGTGAATTGTGTTAAAATAAGGATAAAAGAAAAGAGAGAGAGGATGGGTGGAAGAAAATAATGTACATTGTAATGTATAAGGACAAGCCCAATTGGCTAATATGTGATTTTTTTAACTTGAGAAATATTTGATTGGTGGTACGTTAAGGTCAGGTGGAATAGAATCTATAGTTTGATTAGTTTTACATAGTGAAATAAGTCCCTGTGGGGATTGTATGATTTGGTTGTTAGTAGGAGGTTGTTTCATATCTCCAGATGGAATGCGTTTAGCATGTTTCAGAGAGAGAGATGGACATTTGTTTGATTTTAAAAAGTGTATTGCATAGTTTTAATTGATGCACTGTCAGTGACTGATGTAGCTGTAGCCAGTTTAATTTTTATGGGAATAGCAATGGTGAGATAAATTTGGGACATCTCTGACATATTTGGCAATATTTGTTATAAGTGATTCACTTTATGCAGGTATGCTTTGGGAATATTAGGATAAAGGAGGAGTGCTGTAGGGTTGGAAGAAGCAGAGTTTGAGGTGTGTTGAGCAATTCTGTTGAATTATGTGAGGCTTGATTTGTAGACCATGCCTACCTTTTTTATTAGTTTTAGGGAAACGTACTGTACATGCTTGTTAAAGGAGAGCTTATGATGAGTGATGACACCAAGAAGTTTGGCATGGGTTACTTCAATGTTTGTATTGTTTTTCCGAGGTAACACTGATTTTGCCTGGACCAAATAGGAGTAGCTTTGTTTTACTTGCATCTTGAATCCTGAAGCCACACTTCAGTTCGGTGGAAGTTATTTTGGTGGCATATTGTAGTTGATTAAAGGAGGTAGATGAGCAAATTAGGATGGAATTGTCAGCATAGGGAGGTACAGTGGTTAGAGTTGTCGCCTCACAGCAAGGTGTTTTCCGGTTTGATTCTTGGCTGGGATGTCTTCTGTGCAAAGTCTGCACGCCCTCCCTGCATTCACATGAGTTTCCACTGGGTGCTCCAATTTCTTCCCACATTCCAAATATATGCACCTGGAGCATTTCTCCCCAGGCCTTCGCTGAAAATGGGCTCTGTTCCTGTCGGACTTTCCCAGTAGATAAATGTTAAATAAATAAATATTGAATTAATTGTTTCCGAGTACGGTGTATATTTTGTTGATGAAGATGGGGAATAGAATAGGTCCAAGTGTAGACCACTGCAGGACACCTCAGTAGTATTGCAACATATGTCACATTATGCCTCAGTTTTACACACTGGCTGCGAATCATTTACTGTAAAATAAAGCAATGCATTAGGTACCAGATCATCAAAAGGACACAGGCTTCTCTTCAAAGCTTTTTCTATTGCCAGACAGATATGTATCCCATATACTACCCTGTCTATGGAACAGGCTCCCCATCCATGTGAAGCAAGAGTTCCTCCCTAACCCAGTTCAAGTGCAACTTCGACAGTTGGATGGGGAGCAGGAAATTCGTTCTTGGGTTTAGCACCTATGTCTCTAATGGACACAGGCAACCTGTAAATGGTTAATCTCCCAGGCCCCTGCTTTATAAATGCTTCATCTCCCAAACCCCTGCTTACACTTATCAAAGTTATCAGAACTTGTTAGAGATGTGGGATGTATGGCTAAGCTTAAAAAGGCCCTTGTGGTCGTTAGCCTAATAAACACCTGTGACCTATGAAAAAGAATAAAATGCAGAAGCCATTGTACATCTGGCAGACCTAAACCAGCTTGTAATGACAACACATTTCATGATGGTAACTCCAAAAACAGGTTTACCCTTCATCAAGAAAAAATCATTCATGTCTACTCTTAATGTGAAATGTGAAAATCTTTATACTCCACTAAGGCTCTCACACATGAAATATGTCAATTTCTAAGTTACTTATTCCCACTTCCAGTTTGCAACTTTCACCCTGTGGTCTATCCACAGCTATTTAATTTTTATCCTGAAAAGCGCAAACTCACAAGCCACTCCTTACCCCTCAAGGCAAGAGTTAGGTGGTAGGGAGTGAGCCAGCCTCACTGACCAAGCAAGAGACCCATGTACCTAGCTCTTCTGTCAGGTGGCTGTGAAACTTTGATAGCTGCCTAATAGGGAAGAAAGGGCCTCCATTGCTCGCTAGTCCTATTCATTCAATGCAGTCTTTCAAGATTTAATGCTGTGGACTATACACCCACACCCCTGTTGGTGTCATCAGTGCAGTGAGCCAAAACCATCTCTCTCCCTCAGTCTCCTCAGAGGTGGCAAGCAGGCATAAGCCACTCACTCCTATCCTCCCTTTTTTACTCTTAAAGTGCCACTACTTGAACATAGTTTGGGAGAGTTATGATTAGAACTTCTTCATTCTTTTCTCTGGAGCCAAGCAAGCCTTTTCTGTTTTTATAAAGGCAAGCTTTGGCAGTATAACAGAAACCTCATGTTCTAAAAAAAAGTGACATTCTCAGAGAGGAGCCCTGGGAAACAATAATTCCCCCCTCCTCCCTCAACTGTCTAGAGGTCTAAATCTTAAAAAAATAAGTAAACTTCTGCATGAATCTGAAACGTTCTGGAACGGGAGTCTTGGAGGAATTGAGAGTTGGCGAATAAAAGCTGAGTCAGTTACCAGTTAGGGGTAATGGCAGGGCATAAAAAAGTTCATAGACCCAGGGTGAAGCAATCAAAGCCCAAAGCAAGGTGACTAGCACTAAGGGTCATCAGCGACAGCGGAAGGACAAATTGGTCAGTGAAGCAGGGTTTGGGAGGAAGAAAACAAGCAAGTGACTTTTTGTAGAAAGAAGAACTGAAGAAATTAAAAGGACTGAATGAGACAAGAGGGAAGGATCAGTTTAGGTTGGAGGAAGAGGAATGGGGTAAGAGGTTATAATGTTCAAGATGAGCAGCAGTAGTTTGGCTCAAGGAACTCAGATAAGGGTGTACTGCAGGATGGGGAGCTTCTAGGAATCAGTAAATATGACCAGCCAGAATTGTCTTCTCACTCCTAAAAGTTTCTTGCCTGTAGTACTCCAAATTAAATTATCAGGTTTACTTTTGATTGCATCATCCCCTCCTTTCTGAAGAATAAAAAGCAGTCTTTATTTTTTTAAAAAAAGCTTTATTCAAAGATGGGTTTAATATTGAATGGGGAGTTTCAAAGAAGAATTTAAGAGGTTGAGAAAGGAAAAGTGGGTTGATTTGTCAGGGAAGGAACCAAGAGGCTAGCAGAAGGTTAAAATATAAAACTAGGAGGTGAAGAGAGAGAATAGTAAAGACTTGAGGCTAGGAGAGCTTGGAAACATAGTTTAAAGGGCAGGGATGGTGGAGAAAGCACTGAACCAGGGGTTTGCAGCAGGAAATTAAGGATGGTAGTGGCAGCCAGGAGGAAGGGACTGTGAGCTTTTGAGGAGCGGATGGGTTGGGGATGAAGTAATGAACACAGAGGTACTGCGAGAGGAGGGAGAAACAATGTCAGATGCAGATATTCATTAGAGAGCACTAGGAGAAGGGGAGGAATAAATGAGACACAAGGGTAAAGTGGGAGGCTTAACCAGAAGGACATCAGAAGGGATCACTAGTTTAGGAGGCAAAGCATCGCAAAGAAATAGTGTGATGGATGTAGTTTATAAGGGAGAGGGGCGTTTCATAGTGTTTGTGATCTTTTTCACAAGGGGATATTAGATGAAAAAGCAAAGGTGAGAGGAAGAGTTTGATGGAGGTGGGACTGAGCCTAGGCCTAACATTTGTCAGTATTGGACAGGTTTTGAGATTCTGTTGGGCTTTGAGAGGTTTATCGACACTCTGAAAACACTGCCTTTACTGAGAGCCAACAGTCTCGGAAAAGTTGGAATCAGACAACTTATATGCTGGCTTGGAGATTGTGGTAAGCAGGAGATTAGTATAGTGCTGGTGTCAGAGGAAGGATTTGAGAGGATGAAGAGCTGCTTAGCAGAGACATGCATCATCTCAGTCCACAGGGATACTATTGCTTAAACATGAAATTAATTTTATTATGTTTGATAATTACTTTTGGTTTACCCCCTTCTCTAGCTTCCTTTGTTTATTGTTAAGTAATGGTAAAGAAAAACTCTGCTACTTTTTGTGCCTGTTAGCAGCAGTCTTCCTTGTAGCTTGAAGGTGGCAGTAGTAGGTGTGTTTATAAGAGAGCAGCTGTCCCTTTGCAGACAGAATATGCACCCTGTGGAAAACTGCTCCTGGAGGACTCTCTTCTGAAGTCTGTTCCCCCCACCCCGCACAGCTTGGGTCTGAGCTGCCAAGTGCTCCGGATTATGCAGAACACGCTGCATTTAAGGCAGAGAACTCACAAAGTTCCACTGTTCCGCATTAAGTGTGTTGGTTCCACTTTGCGCATTCTGATTGGCTCATATACCATGAAAATAGCTAATCGGCATACAGGTGGTATGAGCCAATCAGAGGTTGACTACTGATGCAAAGTGAGCCAACCAGGAGAAGCGGAAAAATAATGAGACACTTCCAGGTGACAGTTTTCATGCCTCTGCGATGTACTGCTGGGAATACCTTTACTTTTCTTTTTGGCAACAATCGTTTTTTTTTTCTTTTGGATGGCAGCAGCATTAGGATTCAAGAGTTTTCTGGCACTGGCGATTATTTCTTCAGCCAGCAAACTTCTGGGGACTACAGCAGTTCATCTTCAAGCAAGGAAGAATATTAGGATCGTGGAACAGAGAGCAGTGGAGAGTGGAATCTGCAGTACAGTGTGCAAGCCAGTACTCGCAAAAAGATTTGTGATTTTTTTTCTCTGGGGAAACATATCTTTTGGTGGTATATCTTTAGTTGCAGGTAAGTGCCTAATTTTTAGTCCAGGTTTTGCTAAAACAGAGGAGAAAGAATAGGCAAGCTTTTGTATAGTTTTAAACTTTATGTTCTACATGATAGCTGAGTTCTCTGCAGTACATTTGGTGTGTGTGGGGGGGGGGGGGTAGTAAAGTCTGTCAGCTTAGTATTTTTTAGAGGGGTAGGTATGTTTTGTCTCCAGTGTTTGCACTTTATGTACGAAGGCAGAACAGTTTACTAATAACTTCAACTAAGAGTTCACATAAAAAAATAAATATTAAGTTATTTTGCTGAGTAATATGATTCAGTATTATTTACCATGAATATCAGTTAAGTCTTTTGTGTATTACAGTGTATTAGTGCTGTAGAGTACAGGGAATTATCTGCCGTGCATTTAGTGGTGGGGGGATTCTTGCAACTTAAGTGTTATATGTTTACAGGATTGCACCTTGGTTTCTCCTTCCTCACTGTCTGTAGTAGGGCAGAAAAGTTTGCTAATAACTTCAGCTAGGAGCTCATACAAGTAATGTATTGTATGTGAATATCTATTAAAATTGTTTTAAAACTGATTGTGTAACTGACCCTTTCAATGTGGAACTTCAAGGAACATGGACATTTTAAGTCTCAGTGAGGAATTTTCCTGATAATGAACATGTGAATTGCTCAGTGAAAAAAGTGCCTAGGTTATGGGTGTTTAGTCTTATCAGAATTGCTGCTTTTGCTTTCTGTTTGTAAGTGATTTGTCATTGACTGCGTACTTAGTTATTGTAGTGTTTTTCTGATTATACAGTACCATTTTTGACTTTAGTTGCATGCTTTTTTGTACAGTGTTTACTCTTGCTTCATATACACTTCAATGTACTAATTTTGCTTGAAAACCACTTCAGTTTGGCACCGTGGAAATGGTGTGTTTTAGCGCAATGTGAAAATAGGTTGTTCCACATTTTGCCTGTTTGTCACACATTGTCAGGGTCTGTGTTCCACATTGACCTCTTAAAAGGTTGAGCCCTATGGCTTGGGTACAGCTTTCAAGCAGTAGCAAAGTCATTTTTGTGCATTTTTTCGCATGTTGTGTTCTTGTGGCAGAAAAGACTGCTTTAAAATGGAAGTTGCTACTTAGTCAAGTGGTATGTTTTATGCCTTTGTGTAGAAATGTTATTTTATGCAGAAAAATAAGTTTTTGAATGGCATTTAGTGGTTATGCCCTAAAAATACACATTCCTTTATAATGTCATTTTAAATGATTACTAGACTCACTAATTCAACTTCTTTTAAAACTCTGCTGAGTTACATGTGCTTAATGTTTGCTTTCCTTTTTTTTTTAATCTGAAAAGTCATTTATTTTCAAGTGATCTGACAGCATATGCCTGGCTTCTTTGTAGTCCTGTGAATGTTGTCATTCTGATGAAATTCTAAATCGAGGTCCCATCTGCTTCTGTTGGTGGTTGCTCAAGAGGTAGTAAAAGATCCCTTGTGAATTTCCCCTAGTAGTAGAAATATCACCTCTGGTCTCAACTGACGATGTCACTAGCCTGGTGGGACTAACCCAGTCAGCAAAAAGCAGCAACAAATGAAATAGAGAAATATTTATTTTTAATTTTCAAAATAGGGCTGTGATTATCATCTGATAAGACACAGTCCAGGTTGATATTTACAGCGAGCAACAGATAAAGCAAAAAAGAAAAAAAGCACATCTTCCTAGGCATTTAGTAGCCGTATTTGAGTATATACACACACAGTAGCACCATCATAATAACTTGGTTATAAAATACATAATTACATAGCTTACAGCATAAACAAGCATAAAGATCAAGGAAGATCTGAAAAGAGGCAAGATTGGTTTAGGGTAATAAACAGTGATGGAGTTAAAAATTAGAGAGGGACACATGTAAGAGGAGTGGACTGTGAACAGAAGTAAGGGTTAAAAGGAACAGTTAACATGATATGGTTGGAGTTGGGGCATTTGCACTTTGTTTTTTCAGGAATGATTTAAGTTTTGAGCTAAAGATTTTTGTTGGATGCAGTAATCCTGAGGCTGGGGAGAGTGTGTGACAAAGATTAGCAGTTAGAAGTGAAGCTGTGGTTTATTCCCTGAAGCCTACTTTTGGGATTTTATATGCTTCGCCCTGTAGTGGATTGGCTTCTGAGGTTGTGGGAGGGGTAGATATGTATAAAGATAAAGGACATCATGAGACAATGGATTCAGTTCTTTTGTTATCATTTGATCACTGTTGCAGTATCCTTAGCTATACAGGTTACATTCTGCATAGGATTTAACAGCCAGGCAGCTTCCAAAGCTTTAGACACTTTCCTTGTGCCCAAACCATTGTCAGCTCAAGCAGAGCTGAAGCCATTCTACAGTTTGGGCATCAAGCCCATCAAAGCTTTCTTGCCAAATGAGAGATGGAGTCCTGAAAGAGGTCAGTGCTCGGTAAGTAAAATTATAATTCCTCACCCTGCCAACAAAAAATATACAAAATATTAGGGGAATGGAGCAACTACTGCAGCAATGGTCATAAAAACATCTACTGTTCTAGTAAATTTACTTACACAGCAGTACTGTGTTCATCATTTGATCACTGTTGCAGCAGCCTTAGTTATATGTGCAGACTACCATAGCTTATACTGACTGGTAGGATGAGGGTTCAGGAGCCCCTGGAGAATGGTCTTAACAAAGCCTGCTTTAAGCCTGGGGAAGAAATTTTGTTTATAGTGCTTTGTAAAAGTATATACAGTGGACCAAGCTGCTGATTTTAGAGTACTTGTAGAATCCTCACCTTTTCTAAAAAGCCATTGACAAAGCTTAAGGCTGTGTTAGATTGAGCCTTGACCCTGCCACGAATTGCCTTGTTGTGTTGGGTATAACAAAGGATAAAAGGATATGACAACCATTTGGAAATAGTCTCCTTCAAAAGAAATGAATAACTTATAGAGTTTCTGAAGGTTGTAGTTCTGTCAAGATAATATTTCAGTTGTCTGTGAACATCTAGAGAATTAAGAATTCTTTCTGCCTCATTTTTAGGATCTAGAAAGAAGACAGAGAGAATGGATAGCTTGGCTCATTGTAAACTCTGATATCACTTTAGCCATAAAGGAAAGATTAGTTCTCAAGGAAAACCTGCCTTTATGGAAAATGAGATAAAGTTGACCCACCATATGAGCTTGCAGCTCAGACACTCTTCTTGCAGAAGTCAGAGGAGTGAGCAAAATTGTTGAGATCCAAGGTGGAGTCACCTGTTTTCTAGGAGGCCTGGTATATAACACCCCTTTCAAAAACATTTTAACATGGGAATACTTTGAAAGGGCAGACATGTTGAAATGGCCGACAAATGTAGTTAGGGCTACTGAACCAGTGATCATGCAAACATCTACTGTTAATGGCAAGTTTACTTACATAATTGTACTTTGTTCTTCTTTCTTTCATAACTTTTGGTAGGTTTGTGTAGATCTGTTTGTCAAGCTTGTGATTTTTTTGCCTACAGGGAGATAAAGCAACTGGAATTGGGATATTTAGCAAAGGGTAGGAGTAAATTACATTGGTAAAAATGGGAATTGTGGAAACAATATATGCAGAGGAGGAATGAGGTTTAAAAGAAGGCAGGATCTGAATGAGGTATGTCATGTTTGACTGACAGTAATTGGGTAGATTATAAGTGATGTATAATGATTGCAAGTAAAATTGTCAGCGTGGTTTGTGATGTAAAATGCTTGTAACTAAGAATGTTCATCGTGTTTCATTGTTGCAGTCATTACAGTTGGGTTATCCTGCTGGCAGGCAACCCGCAGTCGGCCTGAATTCCAAAGTCTAGGTCCGGTGTCGGTTGCTGTTGCCTCCTCCCTGACGTCAGTGCGCCAGGGGTATAAAAGATGCAGCCGATGCCATTTTCTTCAGTATTTCTTACCACACGGTGCCCGAAGCAAAAGCAGTTCGCAAGTGCCGGTCGGCCAACTCCTGAGATTTTCAGGTTCGAATTTCAGATCCGAAGTCTTCATTAAAAGCTAAGTACCCCATTGGGGAAACTTTTTTCTTGCTCCAGACCGATGTCAGAAAAAGTTAATAATTGTATTTCTTGTGTGAAGCAAATACCTCATAAGGATTTTCATTCTTACAGCAATCCTTGCCTAGGCCCTGACCACGATGTTGCTAGTTGTCGGTTTTGTGCTAGATTTAACCAATGCACTATTAAACGTCTGTACGATTTTGCATTTCATTACTTTGGCAGAAGATTTAATTATATAATGCCGTCGGAACAGCAGACTACTGGAGTTTACAAAAAACGCAAAGAAAAAAGAAAAGGACAGGCATCCGAGGTCCAAAACCGACGACGAGGCTTCTTCTAGGCCAGTCGCCGATTCACCAGTTCTCAGTGAGGCGCTTTCACAGCCCCTGACGACCGCTACTTTAGAGCCGCAGGCCGATACGGACTCCCACGTGGAGTCAACCAGGCCTACAGAAACTCAAGGTATTGGACCTTCGGAAACCATTCCCTCAGATGGGTCCGGATCCGCTGAGCAGGCATCGGCTTCTGAGGGCGTTTTCAGGCCTACACAATTATATGTTAAAACGACTTCAGCTTCAAAGGCAAAGATTAAAGCAGCTTTAAAGACAAAGAAACAAGTACAACAGCCCCATGGACAGGCCTCCATGCCTAAAAAAACAGATGCTCAAAATGGCCGAAGACCTGATTACTTTGATCAGGGGTTCTCATCCCCCTCCTGACGAGAGGCCTAGGCAAGAGATAGAATATGAATCTTCAGATCAGGTTTCCATTTCATCTGATTCCTCTTCTGATCAGGAATACTCTTTCTCCTTATGAGGATTCTGATGCTGAAGAATCTATCCCCTCAGCTTCTCCTCCTGAGGATTATTCTTTTGGGGAAACGCTGCATAGCATGAGGGAGCATTTCCACTGGGAGAGCCAAGATTATTCATAATCTAAGAAAAGGCTCAGAGACTTTCTTTTACTGCCTCAGCACAGACCCCTTGCTATTCCACCTGTGCTAGACATTATAGATTATGTATTTTCAGAGTCCAGTATGACTCTTTACCTCCAGCTCCTGTTAAGCCAGACAGATACTACAGGGTTCCAGATCTCCACAAATTTCTTTTTAAAAACCCTGCTGCTGACCCAGAAACTATCTGTCAGGGTCCCAAGGGGGTCAAGGCTTCCACTGCAAAAAACCCTACCCCCTCTGACAGAGATTCCAGGGCACTGGACAGATGGGGAAAAAAGATTTACACTTCTGCTACCTTGGCTATAAGGGCTTTAAATTGTCAGTTTCATATGCTTAAGTATCAGCAATACATTATGTCACTGCTTAAACAGAAAATGTTGACAAATTCTGAATGTGCAGAAAATAAAGAAATGCAGGATTTATTGCATGCAGCTGAACAAGTTGGAAAGCATACTTTACAATGTGGTTTCGATTATTTGGAGGCCTCCTGCAGAGCTGCTGTTATGGGTTCTGTAATTAGGAGGCATGCTTGGTTAAAGGAACAGAATCTGCCTGATCATGTTAAAGCAAAATTATTAGATGCTCCATTACAGCATGATACCTTGTTTGGGGTTAAAGCAGAAGAGGTGTTGAAGAAAATGGAGGACAAAGCCAAATGTATTCAGACAGTCAAGGATTTCTTACAGGTACAGCCTCCAAGATTTAGCAGACACTGGCCTACAAAGAATTGGTCCTTTCCAGTGTCAGACAGGCCACAAAGAGGCAGATACACTGCCCTAGAGGCAGATCCCAGCCCCAAGGCTCATACAGGTCTAAACAATGGGGTGCTTCTACCTCCAAAAGCGAAGAAGACAAGTCACAGCCATACAGAAAGCAGTCCCAATGACTTCCCCCTGCCAGCGCCAAGCACTTATCTTCTGGCAGCTCCTTTAGGGGGAAACTAGCACTTTTTTCTCAAAAATGGCACCTAATCACCCAGGACAAATGGGTCTTGAACATAGTGTCACAAGGTTACAGGTTCCACTTTCACACCCTGCCAAGGCCAAACGGTATGCCAGACCTGCCAAAAAATCAATGGGCAGAGGCACAAAAGCAAGTTTCATCCCTCATGGGCATGAGGGCCATTCAGCAAGTACCACAGCAAGAGCAGAGACAAGGATTTTACTCAAGACTTTTCTTGGTGCCCAGAAAGGACAAAGCCTGGAGGCCAATATTGGACCTATCTATTCTAAACACATACCTGGATATTCCAAAATTCAAAATGTTGACTCTGCAGCAGCTTCTGCCCATGCTGGGCAAGAAGGCTTGGCTTGTAACTTTAGACCTAAAAGAGGCATACCTGCATGTCCCAATCAGACAATCATGCAGAAGATACCTCAGATTCATAGCTGGCTCAACGCACTACCAATTCTCTGCACTGCCCTTTGGCTTATCTACTGCGCCCAGAGTCTTCACAAAATGCCTGGCACCAGTAATTGCATTTTGCAGACAAAGAGGAATACAAATATATCCTTACTTGGACGACTGCCTTATTCAAGCAGAGAACAAGGACATACTACTACAGCATCTGGCGTTTGTAAAAAGATTACTAACATGCCTAGGGTACACAGTAAAAGAAGAGTAATCAAACCTTGTACCCTCTCAAGAGATATTATTCCTGGGTGCAAGCTTAAATACAACTGCCCAGATGGCTTATCTCACGCTAGACAAACAAAGGCAACTGACTACTTATTTCAAAATGTTGGCAACAAACACCCAGGTAACTGCAAGAAAAATTCTGCAGGCTTTGGGCTTCATGGCATCCTGCATCTGCTAATTCCATATGCAAGACTGCATATGAGGAAACTACAATGGTATCTAAAAAGTGTTTGGAATCAACATTGCCACAGCCTGGAAACAATAATTACACTCATTCCCTGCCTGCAACAGGAGGTTTCGATTGTGCAAAGGCCGGTCACCACAACAAGGGGCAGCCATTCACCATAACCCCAGCCAGGCAGACATTGACAACAGATGCATCAGATTATGCCTGGGGGGCCCACATGGCAGGAAGATGTATTCGGGGCTCATGGTCCGCAATCCAAATGCATCTACATATCAATCAAAAAGAGATGCTAGCTGTTCAAAATGCCCTGACAGCCTTCAAGGATCTACTTCATCCAAGACAACTGCTGATAAAGATGGACAATTCTACAGTCATGTGGTACATAAACAAGCAGGGAGGCACACATTCCCACCCGCTTTGCAGACTAGCCATGACTTTGTGGGACACAGCATTGACTTACAAAGTACATCTGTAAGCACAGTTCCTGCCAGGAAAGATAAATACTCTGGCAGACGAACTAAGCAGAAACCTCTTGGATCCCCATTGATAACAAGGAATTGGGGATGCCCAGACATAGATCTATTTGCCTCCCCTCACAACTGCCAACTACAGAGATTCTGCACAAGGGCTTATCACAAGCAAGCATGGAAAGTGGATGCTCTATCTTTCAGCTGGAAAAACTTAACAGTATATGCCTTTCCTCCCCAAGGTACTCGTAAAGGTCAGACAAGAGAAGCCAAAAATGATACTGATTGCCCCAGACTGGCCCTGCCAGCACTGGTTCCCAATCCTAAGGAACTTGACTCAGTTCCCAGCATGGACATTACCTCAAATTCCTCACTTACTGACCCAACAAAACAATCAGATCCTGCACAGCCAACTCAGGACCTTAAATCTGGCAGGATGACGGATAATGTAGCTTTTCAAAACACACCTCTCGCTAAAGCAGTGATGGATGTTATCTTGGAGGCCAGGAGGCCCAGTACCAGAAAATCTTATGCAGAAAAATGGAAGAGATTCTGTGCTTGGAACCAGGCACAAGGAATTGACATGATTGTACCAAATATCCCACAGATTTTGCAATACTTAACTGAGATTCTGGACAAAGGCCTATCCTTTTCATCAATTAAGATTCATGCCTCTACCATTTCAGCTCATTACAATGCAGAGCCACCTATTTTTTCTCATCCTTTATTAAGGCAGTACCTCAGAAGAGCCAAAAACTTACGGCCTCCAAGGAGATCACCAATACCTGCATGGGACCTGAATTATTGTGTTGGAAAAACTCACTCTGCCTCCTTTTGAGCCAGCCGCTACAGCTGATATAAAATGTTTATCATGGAAAACAGCTCTGCTCCTAGCAATAACCTCTGCAAGACGAGTCTCAGAGCTACAGGCACTCATGGCTGTGGAACCTTTTATCATTTTCCATCCAGATAGGGTTTCTCTAAGGACAAACCCCACATTTATGCCTAAGGTAGTGCCCAGTGTGGCCCTCAACCAAACTATTCATTTACCTACCTTTTATCCAAACCCACAGAATAAGGGTGAGAAACTTCTGCATTCTTTGGACATACACAGACAGCTGCGCTTCTACTTGGACAGAACCAAAGCTTTCAGAAAGACTGAGCAATTACTGGTAGCATATACTGCAGGATCACAAGGAAAGGCTATCTCAAAGCAGACTATTTCAAAGTGGATAGGTCACTGCATTCATTTATGCTGTTCTCAACATGGCAAATCAGTGCCTAAGGGCATTAGGCCACATTCAACCAGAGCAGCAGCCTTCCTCAGAGGAGTGCCAACCAAAGACATTTTAGAGGCTGCAACGTGGAGTTCAGTGCACACTTTTACAAAGCACTACCACTTACCACTCTACTCCAAATCTAGGGCAGGCTTTGCCACTGCAGTTCTGCAGGGCCTCATAGCTACTCCTAATTCTATTTAGTTCCAGCCTCCCAACCTTAGTTTTGGGATTCAGCCCAATTGTAATGACTGCAACAGTGAAACACGATGAACATAGTACAGTTGTGTACCTACTGTAAATGTAGATATTCGAGTGTATTCACTGTTGCAGTCCAGGTTACCCACCCACCATCCCCCTTATCTGTACTTCTCTTTTCTATATAACCTATGTGGTGTATTTGCTTGTAGATGAAGGAAACTTGTTATTTGGTGCATGCATGCTTTATTGACAAATTTTTAGCTTACCTTTTTGGGGGCACCTGACATCTGGAGCAAGAAAAACTGAAGAAAATAGCGTCAGCTGCAACTTTTATACCCCTGGCGCACTGATGTCAGGGAGGAGGCAACAGCAACCGACGCCGGACCTAGACTTTGGAATTCAGGCCGACTGCAGGTAGCCTGCCAGCAGGATAACCCAGTTGTAATGACTGCAACTACATTTGTGGTAGGTACACAACTGTACTTTGTCAATATGGTGTGTTTAGGTTTATGTAAATGCATGATTATCTATGTCATAAGTGCAAATTTAATAAAAATGCTTCTTTAAAAAAATATTCAAAGACTCCAGTTGTTTTTGTCATATTCCAGATGTAGAGCATATGTTGTGACTTCTGCTAAAATGGGTAAAATGAGAATGTTTTTCAACTTTAATAAAACTGCAAATATAGTGAGATTATGTAAAAAGGATGAATATCTCATGCACATGCATAAGTTCTTTTTTTGTATTTAAATTAAAAGTTATGTACTATAGTTGTAAATTTATTGAGTACTTTATTTTTGATGCACTAGACAGACACACATTTTTACTTCTGACATGCTACTGAACTCTCAGCGAATGAGGATATTAAGATTGTAATTTTACTTATTTTTGAATTTGTTTACTAGAGTATGGCACTGATGGCATGGCAGTGGACTGTTTTTCAGACACAGCACAGGAGTGCGACACTCAGAATGTGTTCAGTTTCACAAATCTTAACAATACCTGTTCAATAAATCATGTTGTTTCCCTTCAAATGTTTCTGTTATACTTCTTTGTTTAGGTCTTCTGCGACTTCTGTTATATTTGAGGGTGTGCTTGACCCTGAGGCACAGTGTTAAAAGATAACTGTTCATCTGAAGTAGGAGATTCATTTGTCTGCAACCTGTGGGTTATGGATCCGATATCGGATCCGAACCGGCATGGTTTACCAGCTATGGATCCGAGCTCTCAGCTCCTCCCCTCACCCATAATGCCCTGCTCTCCCTTCATGACCTCAGATCTAGTTTGCCGCGCTGGTGACCAGATTTGTGTTCCTGAGCTCTTCAGCTAAGTGTAGTTTTCAAGTATCTAGAAAGTTTAAAATTGATTTTTTGTGTGAAAGTTGTGTGAAAGTCTAGGATTCCCTTTTACTTAGTTATACTTTTTTAGTGTTATATATTATTTTTACTTAATTTCCCTCCCCTCGCTGGTAGCGTAGTGTGTGTTTGGGCCTGTTGTGTGGTTTAGTTGCTTTTACTTTTTACCTTTAGTTTAAGTGACTGTAGTTCTTTGGGGATGTCTGAACAACCCAAAGCTGTGTTCTCTAAGTGCTCCGAGTGTGGCCATAAGCTTTCCCCTGCTGATGGCCACACTCGGTGCGTGAGATGCCTTGGGGTTGAACACCTCACTTCTGGATGTTCCATTTGTGCAGGGCTCAACCCCAGGGCATTGAGGGAGCGGAGGTCCAAGCTTGTCTTGGCGGGACTTTTGCCCCCAGACTCTGCTCCGGCCTCCGCTCCTTCGGGGGTAACCGTTTCTACGGTGGCCTCCTCTCCGGCTCCCCCTCCTCCTCCTGGGACTCAACCTCCCTGTAGTGGTTCGGAGGAGAGGGAAGCTAGAAAGAAGGACCGGAGGGAGAAGCACCATAAGCGGCGGGCCGAGACCTCTGTTTCGGCCCCGCCTGCCAAGCGAGCTTCTCCTCCGGCCTCCTTGTCTGCTGGTTCTCCCCCTCCTCGGCTCCGGTCACCTGTGTGCTTTTCACCAGGACCTGAGGAGGAGGAGACCCGATCTCCGTCGAGGCTATCCAGGAGGCACTCAAGGCCTACCTCGGTAGCCTCGTCGAGATCGACTTATAGCTTGTCAGACGCTGATCTGGACCGGATGATGAGAAGGTTCATCCAGGCCCAGATGCAGATGGGAGTGCTCTTGCCTCCCCCCCCCCCTCTGGGGGGGAGCTCGACCCCTTTCTTTAAAACAATTGCTCCTTCTCCGACCCGCTACCCGGGTTCGGAGCAGTTGGAGCCGAGCAGCTTCGGAGCCGGGGGTGGGTAGGCGCCGATAGTACTTGGTACTTCGGATCCGACCCTGCCCTCGAGTGCTTTGGATCCGACCTCTCGGAGCCTGGATCCGAGCTTCGGATCCGGGGGGATCAGTGCTCCTTCGGCGCCGTCTGTGTCTGAGCGCACTGTCCCCCTTCGGATCCGAGTGCTTCGGCGCCGGCTCCGATCCACTCCCCGGATCCGAGGGGGAGCCGATTGTCAGATCCATTGGTCGAGGTCGGCTCCCCTTCGGCTTTTGATGTAGTGGAGAGGGCCCTGTTGAGGGTCTCCGGACCCCCGGCACTTGCTTCGGCTCCATCCCACGCTCCATCTGCACTGGGTCAGGCTTCCACCATCCGGCCACTGGGACAGCCCGCTCCTTTGCCCCAAGCTGTTCCCTTGGAACAGGTCACTGTTTGCGAGGAATCCTCTGACAACCCCCCGGAGGATGTTCCCCGCAAACATACGTGCAAAATGAGGCACATTGACTCCCCCGAGTCTCTCACAGAAGACACGGACTTGGAGGAAGGGGAAGGCTCCCCAAGATCACCCCCTGAGGATGTCTCATTTGGAGACATCATGGAAATGCTCCGCATAAGGGGGGGGGGTCTGCCCCCAAGTCTTCCTCGGACGAGTCCGTGTTCTTGGAGGCATTTGAAGCGGGCCATCTACCTCTTGGGTGTCCCCTCCTGCCGACCCCCTGGTGGACCTAATTACCACCAGGGCGTGGAAGGAACCGGACACCGTGGAGCCAATCCCAAAAAGGCCCGACCGTATCCTCAGTCCCCCGGCTGACCGTGCCCATTGGAGTAAGGGGCCTCCGGTAGATGCCATGTTGACGGCGGCTGCCACCAAGAGGGAACTTGCTCAGGGGAGTCGCTCAGTCCATCCCCCGAGCAAGGAGTCTCGGATGATGGACCGCTTGGGGAAGCGGATGTTTAGTTCAGCGACCTTCACAGTGAGGGCACTGAACTACCTGGCACATGTGATTAGGATGCAGCGCGATCTTATAAAAGAATACGCTGCATCTCCCCCAGAGTCCATGTCGGAGGAGGACAAAGTGCTGCACTCCACCCGTATGGCCACTCTTAGGTCCGTCACCAATACCTCTATGCGGCTACTGTCCCATGCTACGGAAGGTGCCGCTAGAGCCGCAGGGGCAGGCCTAGTTACTAGACGTCAGGCCTGGCTCCATCATTGCGATTTTTCGGAGCCCTTCAAGGCGTCAATTGCGAACGCCCTTTTCGATGGTTCTGCCCTCTTTGGCAAAACTGTTCGTGACACTTTGACCCAGAGCGAGAAGGACGGGAAGATGCTGTCTGCCGTCGGAATCCGCTTCTCTGCACCCCAGAGGCCCTATTCTAGGAACCAAAAGGGTCAGAAGAAGATGTGGTTCCGGAAGTCGCAGCAATCCCAGCCTGCTCCGGACAACCAGTCCTTCCGTGGCAGAGGAGGACAGGGAGGACGCCGCCCTAGGGGCAGAGGGGCTCCCAGGAACTTCGGGTCCAAAGAACCCTTCTCTTAACGGCCCGCGCAGCAGCCCTGAAGGGTTGCCCGGCTGCTCCACTCTGGAGGCAGTCGGGGACGTTGGAGCACCTAGCGGCATGGGAGTCCATAACATCAGACCGCTGGGTCCTCCAGATCATATCCAGAGGATACCGTATACCCTTTCTTCACTTGCCAAAATTGAAGTCCCTCCCTGACGTTCCACCCGGTCAGTGGGAGGCCGCTTTGGCAGAAATTGGCCATCTGCTAAAGAAAAGAGCCATCCAGCCCGTCCCCCCAGACCAGATCGGATCAGGGTTCTACTCCAGGTTCTTTTTAGTGCCAAAAAAGACGGGGGATCTAAGACCAATTTTAGACCTTTCACTCTTGAACCTGGCAGTTCCCAAGGAGAAGTTCCGAATGGTCACGTTGCAGTCTATTCTCCCCCTTCTGGGAGAAAATCACTGGATGTGCTCCATAGATCTCAAGGATGCGTACTACCACATACTAATGGACAGGCGCTCCAGGAGGTTTCTCTGCTTCCGGCTGGGAGCCAGTCACTACCAATTCCGGGTCCTTCCCTTTGGTCTCACCACAGCCCCCAGGGTGTTCACCAAAGTATTAGCAGTGGTAGCGGCCCACCTGAGGCTTCAGGGGGTGCAGGTCTTTCCCTACCTGGACGACTGGCTTCTCACCGCCCCAACAAGGCATCTACTACTATTGGCGCGAGACTCCTTTCTCCATCCCGTCTGGGCATCACAATAAACACAGAAAAATCCAACCTAGCACCCACGCAGTTCATAGATTTTATAGGTGCCAGGTTAGACACAAGGAGATTAAGAGCCTTCCTCACTGCGGACAGAGTTCAAAATCTGCAATTCCAGGTGCGGGCCATTCTCCACTCAAGCTCAGTTCCGGCGGAGTTGGTCCTGAGGGCCCTAGGGTCCATGGCGGCAGCAATAGCGCTTCTTCCTCTCGCCAGGTTCAATATGCGCATCCTTCAATGGACACTCCTAGTTCAGTGGTCGTATCTTGCTCTTCCTATGCATCATCCCATTGCAATCAGCAAGGCTTGCAAGCGGTCCCTCCTGTGGTGGCTACACTCTCCAGATCTCCACGGAGGCCGCCCATTTTGTGCTTCTCCCCCTCTCGCCATGGTGACCACGGACACCTCCCGCCTCGGGTGGGGGGGGGCATTTTGCAGGCCGGACGGTCCAAGGCACGTGGAACGATTCAGAGACCTTACTGCATATCAACGTTCTAGAGATGAGAGCAGTGCTCTTAGCGTTGCTAGCACTTCAGGCCTTTCTTACCTTGGGAACAATTGCGATTCAATCGGACAACATGTCGGTTGTCTGGTATATCAACAAACAAGGAGGAACCAGGTCTTACCCTCTTTGTCGAGAAGCCATGAGAGTGTGGGAATGGGCAATCTCCACCAACCGCTTTCTCATAGCAACGCATATTCCGGGTCGGTCCAACATCCTGGCGGACAAACTCAGTCGCACCATTCTCACCACTTACGAGTGGTCTCTCAATATTCAGGTAGCGGAACGCATCTTCGCACGGTGGGGAACTCCTTGTTGCGATCTTTTTGCCTCTCCCTCAAACACCAAGTACGACAGTTTTTTCGCTCTGATACCTCCTCCCGGAGGTTCCCCAAGAGACGCTCTGGTGCATGCTTGGCCACCCGGTCTTCTTTATGCTTATCCCCCCTTGCCTCTGATGCTCCAAGTTCTTCAGAAAGCCTCTCGGTTGGGGTGCAGAATGATTCTCATTGCTCCATTTTGGCCTCGACATATCTGGTTCCCCTTCCTAAGGTCTCACTCAGTGAATCCTCCTTGGATTCTAGATCCCATTCTGGATCTGATATCTCATCCATCCCACTTATCTCCTCCAAACCTGGACAACCTGAAGCTGACCGCTTGGCTGCTCCAGTTCCACTCTTGATCAGGACTCCCGGTATTTCGTCCCCTGTTAAGGCCATCCTGGTGGCAGCTCATAAGCCATCCACTAGGAAAGTCTACCACAGCAAGTGGAAACGGTTCTCTTTGTGGGCGGAGCGGCAAGGCCTAAACCCCTTCACAGTTCCTCTCCCTTTGGTGCTTGATTTTTTAACCACTCTTTTTAATGATGGTGCCAGCAGTTCCACGGTCAAAGTACAACTTGCGGCAATTTCTCATTATCACATTGGTCATGACTCCAATCCACTGATGTCTGCCAAATTGTGTAAGATTTTCCTTAAAGGTACTTTTCTTCTCAGGCCCCCTGTAAAGCAAGCGGTTCCTCCTTGGGACCTTTCCTTAGTTCTCCAGGCCTTGACCGCCCCCCCCCCTTCAAACCAGCGGCTACGGTAGATCTGAAATTCTTATCTTTCAAGACCGCCTTCTTAGTAGCCATTACTTCGGCCAAGAGAGTCTCAGAGCTTCAAGCATTATCAGCTAAACCTCCTTACTTGGTCTTTCATCCGGACCGCGTTTACCTCAGGACCAACCCGTCCTTTCTTCCTAAGGTAGCTTCTGAAGCAAACATTAATCAATCCATTAACCTCCCTGTTTTCTTCCCTAAATATCAAAACAAGGGTGAATGCAAGCTTCACTCCTTAGATGTTCACAGGCAACTTAGATTTTATCTAAACAGGACGGCTGGTCATAGGCAATCCGACCAGTTGTTCATTTCCTTTGCTAAATTTAATTTGGGCAAGCCAATTTCTAAAGTCTCATTATCTCGCTGGATTTCACAATGTATCTTATTGGCTTATCAAGCTTCGGGAAGGCCCGCACCGGAGGGTGTACACGCCCATTCAACCCGGTCAGTCTCTACCTCGGCAGCCTTTAAGGCTAGGATTCCTCTAGATGATATTTGTGCAGCAGCCACGTGGGCTTTATCTCATACTTTTATTTCCCACTACAAGTTGGATCTTACATCTAGGGGTAGAGCATCCTTTGGCTCATGGTGCTCCAGAATATCCTTCCATGATGGCCGCCCAAGATTCAGGTAGTTGGGGACTCTGTCCCACAGGTTGCAGACAAATGAATCTCCTACTTCAGATTTAGAAGTTATGTACTCACCATAACGTTCCATCTGAGTAGGTGTATTCATTTGTCTGCAACCATCCCGCCCTCCTATCCCCCTGGCCTTTCAGTTTCCTGCATATGATGTGTTACCCTTTTCAGGGTGTTCTTGCTGTTGGCAAACTCGATCTGAGGTCATGAAGGGAGAGCAGGGCATTATGGGTGAGGGGAGGAGCTGAGAGCTCGGATCCATAGCTGGTAAACCATGCCGGTTCGGATCCGATATCGGATCCATAACCCACAGGTTGCAGACAAATGAATACACCTACTCAGATGGAACGTTATGGTGAGTACATAACTTCTAATTTCTGCATGCCCTTGGTTCAGATACATATTCCTCTGTTACTTCTAAAATTGGAAAAAAAGGGAAAAACAAAATTGACCTGGATATGTTTCATGCTTCCTCAGACCTTGACCTTTCTTTCCCCTAAAGACAACCTGTAAAAAAAAAAAAAAAAAAAAAAAAAAAAAAAGCCTTGTTATAATAAGAGACATGTTCACAGATGTCTTATTTTATTTATTTATTTTACATTTGTTGACCGGGCTAGTCTATCTGGATATATGTCCATTTTCAGTAGAGGCCCGGGGAGGAAAGCTCCAATGAGTATTACATGGTTTAAGAAGGTGTTACAAAAGAAGTAATAACAAATATAAAACTAACAGTAAACAACTAGTATATATATATATATGTATATATATATATATATATATATATATATATATTTTTTTTTTTTTTTTTTTTTTTTCAGGAAATTGCAAATTACAATCTTAGAACCAAAAAATACATAAACTACAACCTACGTGATGTGCTTCACAATAATCATTACAATACAAAAAAATCAATACATAAATTTTATAAGAGGAATGCCGAAGTGTAATAAGAGGTAAAGAAAAACTGAAAGGGGTGTAGAGAGAAAAAAAAATAGGGAAGAAGGAAAGTAAAGAAAAAAGGAGAACAGAGTAAGTCTAGTTAATTTTTCCAACAGAGTTTGAGAACAGGCAGTCACCTGCAGAGCTATTAGGACATAGCCTTTTTATTGAGGTACTGTGTAGATGGGTCTAAAAAGTGGGGGAGAGGTCTGGAATCAGATATCTCAGGGTTGATTATACCATATCTTCCTTTCTTCAGCATAGAGGTGGTGTCTCAAAGGAACCTTCAAATCTGACAAGATCCGTCAAGAAGCAGTCCATCTTTGGTAACAGGTAGGCTGTATGCCGCATGCATTTGGACCACTCAGCACCTAGATATTTTCTTCATGTGTTTCACTATGGCAGTCCTAAGGAATGGGAAATCAACTGCTAGCCAAGCCTGATGTTATTTCTCAACTCTATCATAATTTGCACTGCACCAAAAAAAAAAAAAAAAACAATTTCCAAAAACTCACCCAGGAGGTTTTTACTTCAATAGAATCTGGTAGCAAATTCACAACTATTTCTTAAGCCTAAAAAATCCAAATTAAAACTTTTTACATCCAAATAACTAACACCCCAGAAAACAGTTTATGTAACACTCTCAGACAATACTAAGATTAAAACTGTCCCACATACAAAATTGCTCAGAGTTTACATAGAAGAAGATATGAAACTTGACATTCATATTCAACACATGGTCAAAAAGCATCATGAGCTCCAGCTGTAGTGTTAAAAACTACTTGATGCTTCCTGATTTGGTCAATTAAGCCTCTACACTCCTCCCTACTCTTCACTGTACTGTTCCTGTTTTCATTAACTCTGTCTACCCAGCTAAGTAAGCTACATCAATGTTACAACAAGGTCACTAAATGTGCTCCTAGCCTACTACACAGGTCTCCCTGCTATCTAGCCTTCAAGGACCTACAGTGGCTTGAACTATCACATTATCTCTCATTCATGGCCTTATATATAAACCAAATAATTGTCAATCACTTAACATAACTGAGCTTTATGCCCCTCTGAAATCCTTACACTCAACAGGCAAACTCCTTCTAAATATCTCAGAATCTAATAACACAGCGGGAGCCTCCCTCTACTCAAGCTATGGGTCTAAATTGTGCAACTCCATCCCTCTCTCAAACTGAAACATTCTGTAAAATCATTTGTAAAAAATCTGAACTACATGTTTCCCAAGAGGGTTGCACATTGATCAGCGGCTTTAACTTCTGCTCTTCAACTGTGCAAAAAGAAACTGAAAGACAAGGGCCAGGGACTGTCACTGAGTAAATTCAGTTGGTTAGTAAGTAAACTGTCTGGTGCCAGCAAAGAAAAACTGAAAGAGCCTGAAAGAAAATCAACTAGAAAAGGTGAAAATACTAATTGGGAAAACTCCTGCAGCTGTTCAGTAAAAAGCAGTTAAAGCTCCAGCATTGATGGAAGACATGGATGTTCATCGTGTTTCACTGTTGCAGTCATTACACTTGGGTTATCCTGTTGGCAGACTACCCGCAGTCGGCCTGAATTCCAAAGTCCTAATCCGGCGTCGGTTGCTGTCGCCTCTTCCCTGACGTCAGTGCGCCGGGGGTATATAAGATGCAGCTGACGCCATTTTCTTCGGTCCTTCTTGCCGCGCAGTGCCCTAAGCAAAAGCAGTTCGCAAGTGCTGGTCGGCCGACTCCTGAGATTTTTCGAAATTAAATTTCAGATCCGAAGTATTCAGTAAAGCTAAGTACCCCGTTGGGGAAACTTTTTCTTGCTCCAGACTGATGTCAGTAAAAGTTAACAATTGTATTTCTTGTGGGAAGCAAATACCTCATAAGGATTTTCATTCTTACTATATTCCTTGCCTAGGCCCTGACCACAATGTTGCTACTTGTCGGTTTTGTGCTAGATTTAACCAACGCACTATTGAGCGTCAGTACGATTTTGCTTTCCTTTACTTTGGCTGAAGGTTTAACTATATAATGCCGTCGGAACAGCCAACGACCGGAGTTCATAAAAAGCGCAAGGAAAAAGAAAAGGACAGGCATCCAAGGTCCAAAACCGACGACGAAGCCTCTTCTAGGCCAGTCGCCGGTTCGCCAGTTCTCAGTGAGGTGCTTTCGCAGACCCTGTCACCCGCTTCCTCAGAGCCACAGGCCCCCTCCAACTCCCACGTGGAGACAACTAGGTCTCTGAAAACTCAAGGTATTGGGCCTACAGAAACTATTCCCCCAGATGGGTCCAGAGCCGCGAGCAGGCATTGGCTTCTGAGGGTGTTTTCAGACCTACACAGCTTTCTATAAAGACCACTTCAGCAACCAAGACAAAGTCTAAAACACCTTTAAAGACAAAGAAACAAGTACAGCATTCTCCAGAACAGGCATCCATGCCTAAGAAACAGATGCTTAAAATGGCCAAGGACCTAATTACTTTGATCAGGGGTTCCCATTCCCCTCCTGATAAAAGGCCTAGGCAAGACACTGACTATGATTCCTCTGATCAGGTTTCTATTTCTTCTGATTCCTCTTCAGAACAGGGATATTCTCTTCCTCCCTATGAGGACTCTGATGCTGAAGAATCTATCCCTTCAGCCTCTCCTCCTGAGGACTATTCTTTTGGGGAAACCCTGCACACTATGAGGGAGCATTTCCACTGGGAGAGCCAAGATTATTCAGAATCCAAGAAAAGGCTCAGAGACTTTCTTTTATTGCCTCAACACAGACCTCTTGCTATCCCTCCTGTGCTAGACATTGTAGATGATGTATTTTCTGAGTCCAGTCTGTCTCCTGATTCCTTACCCCCTGCACCAGTTAAGCCAGATAGGTATTACAGGGTTCCAGATTCACATACATTTCTTTATAAAAACCCTGCTGCTGACCCATAAACTATATCTCAGGGTCCCAAAGGGGTCAAGGCTTCCACTGCAAAAAAAACGTGTTCCCTCTGATAGGGATTCTAGAGCTCTGGACAGATGGGGAAAAAAGTTTACACCTCTACTACTTTAGCTGTAAGGGCTTTAAACTGCCAGTTTCACATGTTTAAATGTCAGCAATACCTAATGTCTCTGCTAAAACAGAAAATGCTGACAAACTCTGAATGTCCTGAAAACAAGGAAATGTAGGAATTATTGCATGCAACTGAACAAGTGGGAATACATACTTTGCAATGTGGTTTTGATTCACTAGAGGCTTCTTGCAGGGCCGCAGTTACAGGCTCTGTCATTCGAAGATATGCTTGGTTAAAGGAACAGAGTCTGCCTGATCATGTTAAAGCAAAATTATTGGATGTTCCATTACAGCATGATACTTTGTTTGGTGGTAAGGCAGAAGAGGTGTTAAAAGAAAATGGAGGATAAAGCGAAATCAGTGCAGACAGTCAATGATTTCTTACAGGTTCAGCCACCCAGATTTAGCAGGAACTGGCCTTCTAAGAATTGGTCCTTTCCAGTGTCAGACAGGCCACAAAGAGGCAGATACAGACACCCTAGAGGCAGATCTCAAGGCCCAAGGCTCATACAGGCCTAAATAATGGGGTGCTCCTGCCTCCAAAAGCGGAGAAGATAAATCACAACCTTATAGGAAACAGTCCCAATGACTTCCCACTGCCAATGCCAAGCACTTACCTTTTGGCAGCACCCTTAGGGGGAAAGCTAGCACTTTTCTCACAAAATTGGCACATGATTACCCAGGACAAATGGGTACTGAATATTGTTTCTCAGGGCTACAGGTTCCACTTTCACACCCTCCCAAAGACAAAAGGTATGCCAGACCTACCACACAATCAGTGGGCAGAGGCACAAAAGCAAATTTCATCTCTCATGGACATGAGGGCTATTCAAAGAGTACCACAGCAAGAGCAGGGGCAAGGATTTTACTCAGGACTTTTCTTGGTACCCAGAAAGGACAAAGCTTGGAGACCAATACTGGACCTGTCCATTCTAAATACTTTTCTGGAAGTTCCAAAATTCAAAATGTTGACACTACAGCAACTTCTGCCCATGCTGGGCAAGAAGGCTTGGCTCGTAACTTTGGATCTCAGAGACATACCTGCATGTCCCAATCAGACAATCTTGCAGAAGATACCTCAGATTCATAGCTGGCTCTATGCACTACCAATTCTCTGCACTGTCCTTTGGCTTATCTACTGCGCCCAGGGTCTTGACAAAATGCCTGGCACCAGTAATTGCATTTTGCAGACAAAAAGGAATTCAAATATATCCCTACTTGGACGACTGCCTTATTCAAGCAGAAAGCAAGGACATTCTATTAAAGCATCTGGCATTTGTAAAAAGATTACTAATTCGCCTAGGGTACACAGTAAACGAAAATAAATCAAAACTAGTGCCCTTTCAAGAGATAATATTCCTGGGTGCAAGCTTAAATACAACTGCCCAGATGGCTTATCTCACACCAGACAAACAAAGGCAACTGACTCGTTACTTTCAAATGATGGCAACAAAGACCCAATTACCTGCAAGAAAATTCTGCAGGCTTTGGGCTTCATGGCATCCTGCATTTTGCTAATTCCATATGCAAGACTGCATGTGAGGAATCTACAATGGTATCTAAAAAGTGTTTGGACTCCTCATTGCCACAGCCTGGAAACAATAATTACTCTCATTCCCTGCCTGCAACAGGAGTTTCGATGGTGGGCACTGGCCTGTCACCACAACAAGGGACAGCCATTCACTTTACCCACAGCCAGGCAGACACTAACAACAGATGCATCAGATTATGCCTGGGGGGCACACATGGCAGGAAAATGTATTCAGGGCTCCTGGCCCGCAAGCCAAATGCATCTTCATATCAGTCAAAAAGAGATGCTAGCTGTACAGAATGCCCTGACAGCCTTCAAGGATCTACTCCATCCAGGACAACTATTGCTAAAGACGGACAACACTACAGTCATGTGGTACATAAACAAGCTAGGGGGCACACATTCCTACCCCCTCTGCAGGCAAGCCATGACCTTGTGGAACACAGCATTGACCTATCAAGTGCATCTGCAAGCACAATTCCTGCCAGGAAAGACAAATACTCTGGCAAACGAACTAAGCAGAAACCTCATGGACCCTCACAAGTGGAAACTAGATCCACAAGTCTTCAGCATAACAAGGAAATGGGGATGCCTGAACATAGATCTATTTGCTTCCCCTCACAACTGTCAACTACAGAGATTCTGCACAAGGACTTATCACACACAAGCATGGAAGGTGGATGCTCTGTCATTCAGCTGGAAAACCCTGACAGTTTATTCCTTTCCGCCACTGCCTCTCCTCCCCAAGGTACTCGTAAAGGTCAGAAAAGAGAAGCCAAAAATTATTCTGATTGCCCCAGACTGGCCACGCCAGCACTGGTACCCAATCCTAAAGAGCTTGTCTCAAGGCCCAGCCTGCACTTTACCTCAAATTCCTCATCTTCTGACTCAACAAAACAATCCGATCCTGTACAGCCAACTCAGAACCTTAAATATGACTGCATGGCAAATAATATAACCACTAAGAACACACCTCTCTCCAAAGCAATTATGGATGTCATTTTGGAAGCCAGGAGGCCCAGCACCAGAAAATCTTATGCAGAAAAATGGAAGAGATTCTGTGCTTGGAATCAGGCACAAGGAATTGAACCGCTTGTTCCAAATATTCCTCAGATTTTACAATACCTAACTGATATGCTGGACAAAGGCCTATCCTTCTCATCAATTAAGATCTATGCCTCTGCCATTTCAGCTCATTACAATACGGAACTACCTATTGTTTCACATCCACTGCTAAGGCAGTACCTCAGAGGGGCCAAAAACATAAGACCTCCAAGGAGAGCACCAATACCTGCATGGGATCTCAATTTCGTCTTGGAAAAGCTCACACTGCCTCCTTTTGAGCCAGCCAATACAGCTAAGATAAAATTCTTATCATGGAAAACAGCTCTGCTCCTAGCATTAACTTCAGCAAAAAGAGTAGCAGAGTTACAGGCATTAATGGCAGTGGAACCTTTTATCATTTTCCATCAGGACAGGGTTTCTGTACGGACAAACCCAACATTTATGCCAGAGGTAGTATCCAGTGTGGCTCTTAAACCATTCATTTGCCTACTTTTTATCCAAATCCCCAGAATAAAGGGGAGAGACTTCTGCATTCTTTGGACATGCACAGGCAGCTACGCTTCTACTTGGACAAAACTAAAGCTTTCAGAAAGACTGAGCAACTTTTAGTAGCATATGCTGCAGGATCACAAGGAAAGGCTATCTCAAAGCAGACTATTTCAAAATGGATAGGACACTGCATTCGTTTCTGCTATGCACAGCATGGCAAATCAGTGCCTAAGGGCATTAGGCCACATTCGACCAGGGCAGCACCCACATCAGCAGCCTTTCTCAGAGGAGTACCAACCAAGGAAATTTTGGAGGCTGCAATTTGGAGTTCAGTGCACACTTTTACCAAGCACTACCACTTACCTCTTTACTCTAAATCCAGAGCAGACTTTGCCACTGCAGTTCTGCAGGGCCTCATAGCCACTCCTAATTCTATTTAGACCCAGCCGCCCAACTTCAGCTTTGAGATACAACCCAAGTGTAATGACTGCAACAGTGAAACACGATGAACATAGTACAGTTGTGTGCCTACCGTAAATGTAGATGTTCGAGTGTATTCACTATTGCAGTCCAGGTTACCCACCCACCATCCCCCTTTCTTTGCTGGGACATAGCTGTACTTCTCTATTCTGTACCAACCTATGTGGTGTATTTGCTTGGAGATGAAGATATTGTTTATTTTAGTGCATGCTTTTTATAAGCAATGTTTTTAGCCTACCCTTTTGGGGGCACCTGACATCTGGGGCAAGAAAAACTGAAGAAAATGGCGTCTGCTGCATCTTATATACCCCTGGCGCACTGACGTCAGGGAAGAGGCAACAGCAACCGACGCTGGACCAGGACTTTGGAATTCAGGCCGACTGCGGGTAGCCTGCCAGCAGGATAACCCAAGTGTAATGACTGCAACAGTGAATACACTCAAACATCTACATTTATGGTAGGTACACAACTGTACTTTTCTAGTAACCTGAGCACATTAAAGTAAACAAAGCACTGAAGGGGTACATTAGTTCAAATAAAATACTGGAAAAAATGGAAGAAGATTTAAACAGATACTCAGATGAGCTGATTAAACTGCAAAAATCAGAGGTCGAATTGAAGAAAAGGCTGGCTGAGTATGAGACTATTCAAGAAGAGATGTTTCAAAAAATAGTAGAATTAGAGGACAGAACACATAGGGAAAATCTGAGATGTTCTGCTGTACCAGAGGAACTTGAAGGAGCAGACTGTATTCATGTTATGAATGCGCAAATAAGTAACCGGACTGATATTTCACAGAAGGCACTGTTAATCAAAAGAGTGTGCTTCAAGCCTGGCCATGAGAAAGCAGCCAAGACCCATATTAGTAAAGATGCAAACCAACTCGCAGAAAGAGTTGAACATAGCAAAACTGTGGTAAAAGCGCAATCTAGTAAAAGTTTGAGAGAGTAGTGTGTTTGTGATAAATGATTATTCACTGTACACCAGGCAGAAGAGAATTTTTCCTGGAGGATCAAAATCATTTTTGATGCAGAGCAGGCTAAGGAGGAAATACAAAAGTTTCTGCAGCAAAAAGTGAGCCATGAAGCAGAAGTGGGCTCTGCTTCTCATTCTTTTGATAATAAAACACAAGAAGAGACTTTGTCAGTGAAACCTTTTTCACTGCTCCAAAGGAAAATGCTTGACAGGCAGAGAAAAAGCACAAAAGTTAATTAGAATTGGGAGTACCTTGGAATTGAATCAGATTCTGGAGCTGGGAGATGAATAGGAAGAAGACCAGCAACATGGAAGTTAGTCAGTCAAGCTACAAGGTGGCGAACATTCTGCATCTACCCTGTGCTGATTTCAAAGCTGCTGCGAGAACCTATAAAACTAAGTGGCATTTTTCAATTTATTCTGACTTATACTGCACTTATATTTGATTAACTATGCTGTTTTATTAACTTAAATTTACATCTGCAATGTATTTTTTTACTGCTTTAAACTTTTTAACATAGTGTGAACTGCTCTGCTGTTATATTTGTGAGTATCTGTTCTCCTGTGTTAAATTGACCTAAACCGAGTTTAAATGTCTTTAGCAAAGTCTGGTGACAGGTTTTGCTGTATCTAGATCTGTTTGTGTGACTCCTGTGTTACTTGCTACACCATCTTGTGATGGCTGGGGCCTACCTGCACTTAGTGGGAGTAAGTGAACTGATTGGAAGTGGTCTGTCATAGGGTGTTTGGCTAGGAGCTCAGGGATAAGGGTTGATCAATGTCAGTTCCAGTGTTTCTATTTTACTTTAATTTTTGTGGTACTGAATCTCCGTGTTTGCATGGCTTTGGGCTTGTTTGCATGTTGCTCACTGCCGCTGCAGTGTTTTAGCCCTTTGCAAGGTATCTCAGCTGCATTTTTCCCTTACCAGCACTCCTGTGTAAATGAGGCCCTCCCTTGCAGCTACTGTATTGATTTTATCCAGCCCTACTCACACCTGTAGGTACTCTCTTCAGATAGTAGCCACGCTACTATCCCTGACCTTTTTTCCACAGATTGACAACCATGGATGAACAGTTTCCTGTGGTTTCTCCTGCTATTCTATTTGATATCGGCATCCTGGGACAGTGTAGCAACTGTCTGATGTACTCGCACAGCCCTCTATTACTACTACCTGGGAACACAATATGTGAGAGATGCAGTTACATTACCTAGAATCCTTCCTGTCTCAGTCATAAGCCAGAACATCTGACAATGAGAAGGTTGTCTGCTCAAACACCACACCTGTACAACACACTCCCACATATGCGGAAGTTCCCAACAAAAAACATACTTAAACAGAAGAGACCTCCGAGGCAAAAACACACATGGACATCACAACCTACAGCACCAAGCACCACACATAGTACATACACCTGTCTGTCACAGTCTGTAAGGCCCAGCCACAAACCCAGTGTATCTGGTGGGACCCAAAAGATGGTGACCTATGCCTGAGCAGGACACTGGAGGTCTTTACCAGTCCTTACATGCAAATCGGTCATCCAACCTGGGTATATGGGCAAAAGACTAATTGAACCATCTAGTAGCTGGTGCCCTCCAAACTTTCCCTCAGGATAGCTGGCGCTCAACAGACGCAGTTTCATCTGGTAAAGCGAATTATTAGAGGTCTTGGGGCCAAAACCATCTCAATCTTTTCTCAAAGTTTAAATGAGTAAGAAGCCCGACTCGCTGGCTTGGAGCCAGGCATGGAATGTGAGCACCCAGCGGGCCACTTTTGGTAAGCATAACTGGTGCTGCAGGATGAACCAAATGTTGGGTTAAGGCTCCCGATGCTGACACTCATGAGAAAAGGTGTTTTAGGAGACTATGTCGTGAGACACACAGATGTGCCCCTCACCAGGCTAGACAAGGAGAAAGTCATGGTAACTTGCTTGTCAGGTACTAGAATCCGCCATATTATGCACGCACTCAAGTCTCTCAACAACAGTTACTGCTATGACTCTGTCATAGTCTATGTTGGTGTGAATGACTTCAGACGTACCTCTGTGGACTATATGAATAGAGACATGATTGAGCTTGCTGAATGTGTTCCAGGCAGGTATGTCCCTAGCCTCAGGCACCATCCTACTGTCACTCAGAATGATGCCTCAATACAACCAGAAAATGATTCACTTTAACAATTGGCTTAGTTTCTGGTTTCATTCCAAGGGGATCCAGTTCCCTGACAGCCTAGGAAGACATTATTGACAGACCACGATGCTTTGCCAGAGATGGCCTTCATCTGTCTCCCCTGGGTTTCAGGCTTCTTCTTGCCTCCCCCATAGTGCCTTTTTTAGGCAAAGTCATGAGGACAAAATTACCAACATGAAAATTTCTTCTAAATGAAATTTAAAGGTCATGCTGCTTAAACGCTAGAGGTCTTAACATGAAACTGCACTCATTGCAAGCATTCTTCACCCTGGAAGATGCTGACATTTGTACAGTCACTGAAACCTAGTTCAAAGCTGGAAGGAGCATCCCAGCCTTACCAGGTTACTCATCCTACCATACTTTCAGATCCCAAATGGAGGGCTACAAAGCCAAAGGAAGTGGAATTTCAGTATTTATCAAAGTCATACACACTTCCAGATTGATCAGACAGTATGATGCACATGACACTCCAGATGCAGTTAACTGTTGACAAAGCACCTATTCAAATCATAGCTAGATACAGACCCCAACCATGACTTAGGACACTCACTACACCTATCTGGAGTTATTTGAATCCATCACGATTCAACCCTCTACACTGTTCCTGGGCAACTTTTAACTACCCAGCCATAGAGAGGAAGACCTATTCTAGCCCAAACACGAATGCCCAGAGATTCCTCGACTTCTTCAATGCCAATGCATTGGATCAGCTAGTCGACACCCCCACGAGAGGTGAAAATATCCTGGACCTGGCACTAACCAACATCAGTAGCCACTGCAGTACCCCTACAATGTCATCCTCCTTGGTGAGATCCAACCATAAAGCGATCACTTTCAAAGTCACCATCTCCCCTGACCCTCACCCCCCCACCCCACCATTGCCAGGGTCAAACAAAAAAACTTATTCAAAGCTGACTACAGCCTCCTGAGAGCAGGTATAATCAGCTTCACAGCCACCATCCCTTCAGCTGGCACTAGCACTAATGTCCAAGCCTACACCAAAAAACTATATAAGCACTTACATAGCTGCATGTACTCGGCAATACCTGACAGAGCCAAATCATCTTCCTCAAGGAAGAGTAAACCTCTCTGGTGGACAGCAGCAATAAACAAACTCTATAATAAAAGGAAAAAAATACTGTCCCGGACCAAGAAGGAGCAGGTGCCAAGTTGGAAGCAATCTATCTTTTGTCTAAACAAACAAATAAGGTCATTGGTGAATCCTCTACTGCTGACTAAGAGTCCAAATTGGCCACATCCACTAAGGACAGTCACAAGGCCTTCACATATGTCCGCAGTCTCAAAGGTAACACCCGAATTTGATCTGAACTGGTGGTCAAAAACACTGCATACACAAACGCCGTAGATGTAGCCAACCTGCTGGCAGACAGGTTCAGTGAAAACGTCACTCCCTTGTTCCTCCCCCCATCAGTAAAGCAGAACATCCCCAGCACCTGCCCCACTCCCTTCCTCATGAGGAAGCAGGTCTTTAATGCCCTCTCAAAGGCAAAAAATACAGCTTCCATGGGACTCGACAACAGGCTTGGCTGCATCCTACATGAACTCGGGCAAGAGCTCTCGGTACCATTAGGTACCCTATTCAACCAAAGCCTGAGCACTGGCTTCATCCCGACTGAATGGAGGACAGCCACTGTCATCCCTCTACACAAATGTTGAGTGTCCACCAACCTAGGCAGATGTTCTTTGTGTTTCACTGTTGCAGTCATTACATTTGGGTAATCTGCTGGCAGGTTGCCCTCAGTTGGCCTGAATAACAAAGTCTTGGGTCCTGCGTCGGTTGCAGTCTCCTCTTCCATGATGTCAGGTCTATAAAACATGCAGCCGATGCCATTTTAATCAGTCTTTCTTGCCGCGCGGTGCCCGAAGCAGAAGCAGTTCGCAAGTGACTGTCGGCAGACTCCTGAAATTTTCATTTTTGAGTTTCAGAGCCGAAGTCTTCAAACTAAAGCTAAGTACCCCGTTGGGGAAACATTTTCTTGCTCCTTACCAATGTCAGTAAAAGTTAATAATTGTATTACTTGTGGGAAGCAAATACGTCATAAAGATTTTCATTTGTACTGTATTCCTTGCCTAGGCTCTGACCACAACGTGCCTTGCTGTTGGTTTTGTGCTAAATTTAACCAATGCACTATTAAGCGTCTGTATATTTTTGCTTCTAAATATTTTGGCTCAAGATTCAGCTATCCTGAAATGTTGTCAGTTAGCAATCCGACTGCCGGAATTCACAAAAAACGTAAAGAAAAAGACAGAGACCATCGAGGTCCAAAACCGACGATGAAGCTTCTCCTAAGCCAGTCGCCGGATCATCGGTACTCGGTGAGGCGCTTTCGTAGTCCCTGATGCCCGCTACTTTTGATTCGCAGGCCTCTACCGAGACCCATTCGGAGTCTCGTATGCCGCGAGATTCTTCAAGTATTAAACCCGTGGATGTCTTTCCCTTGGATGGGTCCAGAGCCGCTGAGCAGGCACCGGCTTCTGAGGGTGTTTTCAGGCCTAAAGATTTGTATATTAAACCGACACCATCATCAAAAACAAGGACAAAACCAACTTCTGTGTCTAAAAAAACCAACGCATAAGCCACGTGCTCAGGCCCCTATGCCTAAAAACAAATGATCAAAATGGCTGAGGATTTAATTACCTTGATCAGGGGTTCACAACCCCCTCCTGCTAAGAGGTCTAGGCAAGGCATTGATTATGAATCTTCAGATCAGGTTTCCATTTCTTCTGATTCCTCTTCTGATCAGGAATTTTCTAGTCCCCTTATGAGGACTCTGATGCAGAAGAATCCATCCCTTCTGCTTCTCCTCCTGAGGATTTTTCCTTTGGAGAAACTTTGCATACCTTAAGGGAACATTTTCATTGGGAGAGTCAGGATTTTATAGAATCCAAAAAGAGGCTGAGGGATTTTCTTCTTCTTCCTCAGCATAGGCCTTTGGCTATGCCTCCTGTTTTAGACATTGTTGATGTTTTCTTAGAATCCAGCATGGCTCCTGATTACCTGCCCCCGGCTCCTAGTAAGCCAGACAGATATTACAGGGTTGCTGACTCCCACAAGTTTCTTTTCAAAAATCCTAATGCTGACCCTGAAATAGTTTCTTACGGTCCCAAGGGTGTTAAGGCTTCTACTGCTAAAAATCTTACCCCTTCTGATAGAGACACCGGGCGCTAGATAGATGGGGTAAAAAGATTTATACATCTGCAACCCTAGCAATCAGGGCTTTAAACTGTCAATTTCATATGCTTAAATATCAACAGCATGTCATGGGCTTACTTAAACAGAAAATTATGTTGATTTCTGATTGTGTGGGAAAATAGAGTTACAGGATTTATTGCATTCAGCTGAACAAGTTGGAAAGCATACTTTGCAATGTGGTTTTGATTCCTTGGAGGCCTCTTGCAGGGCCACCGTAACTGGATCTGTGATGAGAAGACATGGTTGGCTCAAGGAGCAAAATCTCCCTGATCATGTTAAAGCTAAATTGTTGGATGGTCCTTTACAACAGGACAGTCTTTTTGGTAATAAGGCAGAAGAAGTTTTGAAAAAGATGGAGGACAAAGCTAAATCTATGCAAACTGTAAAAGATTTCTTGCAAGTGCAGCCACCCAGTATGTTCGTGTTTCACTGTTGCAGTCATTACACTTGGGTTATACTGCTGGCAGGCTACCCGCAGTCAGTCTGAATTCCAAAGACCTGGTCCAGCGTCGGTTGCTGTCACCTCTTCCCTGACGTCAGTGCGCCAGGGGTATATAAGATGCAGCCGACACCATTTTCTTCCGTCTTTCTTGCCGCGCGGTGCCCAAAGCAAAAGCAGTTCGCAAGTGCCGGTCGGCCGACTCCTGAGATTTTCAAAATTGAGTTTCAGATCCGAAGTCTTAAATAAAGCTAAGTACCCCATTGGGGAAACTTTTTCTTACTTCAGACCGATGTCAGTAAAAGTTAACAATTGTATTTCTTGTGGGAAGCAAATACCTCATAAGGATTGTCATTCTTACTGTATTCCTTGCCTAGGCCCTGACCACGACGTTGCTAGTTGTCTGTTTTGTGCTAGATTTAACCAACGCACTATTAAGCGTCTGTTCGAGTTTGCTTTCCATTACTTTGGCCGAAGGTTTAACTATATAATGCCGTCAGAACAGCCGACGACTGGAGTTCATAGAAAACGCAAGGAAAAAGAAAAGGACAGGCATCCGAAGTCCAGAACCGACAACGAAGCCTCTTCTAGGCCAGTCACCAGTTCTCAGTGAGGCGCTTTCGCAGCCCCTGACACCCGCTACCTCAGAGCCACAGGCCGCCTCCGACTCCCACGTGGAGAAGGCTATGCCTCTGGAAACTCAAGTTATTGGGCCTACGGAAACTATTTCCTCAGATGGGTCCGAGCCGCTGAGCAGGCATCGGCTTCTGAGGGTGTTTTCAGACCTACACAGCTTTCTATCAAGACCACTTAAGCAACCAAGGCAAAGTCTAAAACGCCTTTAAAGACAAAGAAACAAGTACAGCATTCTCCTGGACAGTCATCCATGCCTAAGAAACAGATGCTTAAAATGGCCGAGGACCTAATTACTTTGATCAGGGGCTCCCATTCCCCTCCTGATAAAAGGCCTAGGCAAGACACTGACTATGATTCCTCTGACCAGGTTTCTGTTTCATCTGATTCCTCTTCAGAACAGGGATATTCTCTTCCTCCCTACGAGGACTCTGATGCTGAAGAATCTATCCCTTCAGCCTCTCCTCCTGAAGACTATTCTTTTGGGGAAACCCTGCACACCATGAGGGAGCATTTCCACTGGGAGAGCCAAGATTATTCAGAATCCAAAAAAAAAAGGCTCAGAGACTTTCTTTTATTGCCTCAACACAGACCTCTTGCTATTCCTCCTGTGCTAGACATTGTAGATGTATTTTCTGAGTCCAGTCTGTCTCCTGGTTCGTTACACCCTGCACCAGTTAAGCCAGATAGGTACTAAAGGGTTCCAGATTCACATACATTTCTTTATAAAAACCCTGCTGCTGACCCAGAAACTATATCTCAGTGTCCCAAAGGGGTCAAAGCTTCCACTGCAAAAAAACCTTTTCCCTCTGACAGGGATTCTAGAGCACTGGACAGATGGGGGGGGGAGTTTACACCTCTGCTACTTTAGCTGTAAGGGCTTTAAACTGCCAGTTTCACATGCTTAAATATCAGCAATACGTAATGTCTCTGCCAAAACAGAAAATGGTGACAAACTCTGAATGTCCTGAAAACAAGGAAATGCAGGATTTATTGCATGCAGCTGAACAAGTGGGAAAGCATACTTTACAATGTGGTTTTGATTCACTAGAGGCTTCTTGCAGGGCCGCAGTTACAGGCTCTGTCATTCGAAGGCATGCTTGGTTAAAGGAACAGAGTCTGCCTGATCATGTTAAAGCAAAATTATTGGATGCTCCATTACAGCATGATGCTTTGTTTGGTGTTACGGCAGAAGTGTTAAAGAAAATGGAGGATAAAGCTAAGTCAATGCAGACAGTAAAGGATTTCTTACAGGTTCAGCCACCCAGATTTAGTAGAAACTGGCCTTCTAAGAATTGGTCCTTTCCAGTGTCAGACAGGCCATAAAGAGGCAGATACATACGCCCTAGAGGTAGATCTCAGCCCCAAGGCTCATACAGGCCTAAGCAATGGGTGCTTCAGCCTCCAAAGGCGGAGAAGACAAATCACAACCATATAGGAAACAGTCCCAGTGACTTCCCACTACCAGTGCCAAGCACTTACCTTTTGGCAGCACCCTTAGGGAGAAAACTAGCATTTTTCTCACAAAATTGGCACATGATCACCCAGGACAAATGGGTACTGAATATTGTTTCTCAGGGCTACAGGTTCCACTTTCATACCCTCCCAAGGGCAAAAGGTATGCCAGACCTGCCACACAATCAATGGGCAGAGGCACAAAAGCAAATTTCATCTCTCATGGACATGAGGGCTATTCAGAGAGTACCACATCAAAAGCAGGGGCAAGGATTTTACTCAAGACTTTTCTTGGTACCCAGAAAGGACAAAGCCTGGAGACCAATACTGGACTTGCCTACTCTAAATACTTTTCTGGACATTCCAAAATTCAAAATGTTGACACTGCAGCAACTTCTGCCCATGCTGGGCAAGAAGGCATGGCTCGTAACTTTGGACCTCAAAGAGGCATACCTGCATGTCCCAGTCAGACAATCTTGCAGAAGATACCTCAGATTCATAGCTGGCTCAATGCACTACCAATTCTCTGCACTGCCTTTTGGCTTCTATACTGTGCCCAGGGTCTTCACAAAATGCCTGGCACCAGTAATTGCATTTTGCAGACAAAGAGGAATTCAAATATATCCCTACTTGGATGACTGCCTTATTCAAGCAGAGAGCAAGGGCATTCTACTAAAGGATCTGGCATTTGTAAAAAAGATTACTAATTTGCTTAGGGTACACAGTAAACTAAAAGAAATCAAAACTAGTGCCCTCTCAAGAGATAATATTCCTGGGTGCAAGCTTAAATACAACTGCCCAGATGGCTTATCTCATGCCAGATAAACAAAGGCAACTGACTCTTTGCTTCCAAATGATGGCAACAAAAACCCAGTTACCTGCAAGAAAAATTCTGCAGGCTTTGGGCTTCATGGCATCCTGCATTTTGCTAATTCCATATGCAAGACTGCATATGAGGAAACTACAATGGTATCTAAAAAGTGTTTGGACTCAACATTGCCACAGCCTGGAAACAATAATTACTCTCATTCCCTGCCTGCAACAGGAGTTTCAATGGTTGGCACTGGCCTGTCACCACAACAAGGGACAGCCATTCAGTTTACCCACAGCCAGGCAGACACTAACAACAGCTGCATCGGATTATGCCTAGGGGACACACATGGCGGGAAAATGTATTCAGGGCATGTGGCCCGCAAGCCAGATGCATCTCCATAACTATCAAAAAGAGATGCTAGCTGTACAGAATATCCTGACAGCCTTCAAGGATCTACTCCATCCAGGACAACTATTGCTAAAGACAGACAATACTACAGTCATGTGGTACATAAGCAAGCAAGGGGGCACACATTCCTAACCCCTCTGCAGGCAAGCCATGACTTTGTGGAACACAGCATTGACCTATCAGGTGCATCTGCAAACACAATTCCTGCCAGGAAAGACAAATACTTTGGCAGACGAACTAAGCAGAAACCTCATGGACCCTCACAAGTGGAAACTAGATCCACAAGTCTTCAGCATGATGACAAGGAAATGGGGATGGCCAGACATAGATCTATTTGCCTCCCCTCACAACTGCCAACTACAGAGATTCTGCACAAGGACTTATCACACACAAGCATGGAAGGTGGATGCTCTATCATTCAGCTGGAAAGCCCTGACAGTTTATGCCTTTTCTCCACTGCCTCTCCTTCCCAAGGTACTCGTAAAGGTCAGACAAGAGAAGCCAAAAATGATTCTGATTGCCCCAGACTGGCCATGCCAGCACTGGTACCCAATCCTAAAGAGCATGTCTCGAGGCGCAGCGTGGACTTTACCTCAAATTCCTCATCTTCTGACCCAACAAAACAATCGGATCCTGCACAGCCAACTCAGAACCTTAAATCTGGCTGCATGGCGAATAATATAACCACTCAGAACACACCTCTCTCTAAAGCAGTTATGGATGTCATTTTGGAAGCCAGGAGGCCCAGCACCAGAAAATCTTATGCAGAAAAATGGAGGCGATTCTGTGCTTAGAATCAAGCACAAGGAATTGAACCACTTGTTCCAAATATTCCTCAGATTGTGTAATACCTAACTGAGATGCTGGACAAAGGCCTATCCTTCTCATCAATTAAGATCCATGCCTCTGCCATTTCAGCTCATTACAATACGGAACCACCTATTTTTCCACATCCACTGCTAAGGCAGTACCTCAGAGGGGCCAAAAACATAAGACCCCGAAGGAGAGCACCGATACCTACATGGGACCTCAATTTTGTCTTGGAAAAGCTCACACTGCCTCCTTTTGAGCCAGCCAATACAGCTGAGATAAAATTCTTATGGAAAACAGCTCTGCTCCTAGCAATAACTTCAGCCAGAAGAGTCTCAGAGTTGCAGGCATTAATGGCAGTGGAACCTTTTATCATTTTCCATCCGGACAGGGTTTCTCTAAGGACAAACCCAACATTTATGCCAAAAGTAGTATCCAGTGTGGCTCTTAAGAAACCATTCATTTGCCTACTTTTTATCCAAATCTCCAGAATAAAGGGGAGAGACTTCTGCATTCTTTGGACATACACAGGCAGTTACGCTTCTACTTGGACAAAACTAAAGCTTTCAGGAAGACTGAGCAACTTTGTGGCATGTGCTGCAGGATCACAAGGAAAGGCTATCTCAAAGCAGACTATTTCAAAATGGATAGGACACTGCATTTGTTTCTGCTATGCACAGCATGGCAAATCATTCGACCAGTGCAGCACCCACATCAGCAGCCTTTCTCAGAGGAGTACCAACCAAGGAAATTTTGGAGGCTGCAACTTGGAGTTCAGTGCACACTTTTACCAAGCACTACCACTTACCTCTTTAAATCCAGAGCAGGCTTTGCCACTGCAGCTCTGCAGGGCCTCATAGCCACTCCTAATTCTATTTAGACCCAGCCACCCAACGTCAGCTTTGGGATTCAACCCAAGTGTAATGACTGCAACAGTGAAACACGATGAACATAGTACAGTTGTGTACCTACCATAAATGTAGCTGTTAGAGTGTATTCACTGTTGCAGTCAAGGTTGCCCACCCACCATCCCCCTTTCTTTGCTGGGACTTATCTGTACTTCTTTATTCTATACAACCTATGTGGTGTATTTGCTTGTAGATGAAGGTATTGTTTATTTTAGTGTATGCTTTTTATAAACACTGTTTTTAGCCTACCCTTTTGGGGGCACCTGACATCTGGAGCAAGAAAAACTGAAGAAAATGGTGTCAGCTGCATCTTGTATACCCCTGGCGCGCTGACGTCAGGGAAGAGGTGACAGTAACCAACGCCGGACCAGGACTTTGGAATTCAGGCCGACTGCGGGTAGCCTGCCAGCAGAATAACCAAGTGTAATGACTGCAACAGTGAATACACTCGAACATCTACATTTATGGTAGTACACAACTGTACTTTCAGTAGGCACTGGCCTACTAAGAATTGGCCCTTTCCAGTATCCAACAGAGCCACTCAGGTCAAACCCAGACACTCCAAAGGCTCCAGGTTGCATTCACAAGGAACTTACAGACCAAAACAATGGGGTGCTTCCACCTCCAAATCTGGAAGTAGCAAAGCGCCCCCCTACGGTAAACAGTCTCAATGACTTTCCTCTGCCATTTCCAAGCACTTATCTTTTGGCAGCCCCTTTGGGGGGAAAACTAGCACTTCATGCTCGAAATTGGCATCTAATTACCCAGGACAGGTGGATCTTAAATATAGTATCCCAGGGATACAGATTTCATTTCCATACGTTGCCAGTTCCAAACGGATGGCCAGATCTGCCTCCAAATCAGTGAGCAGAGGCCCAGAAACAAGTCATGTCCCTCATGGATATGGGGGCTATTCAACCAGTACCAGAAAAGTAAAAAGGACAAGGTTTTTATTCAAGACTCTTCCTGGTATCCAGAAAAGACAAATCATGGCATCCAATTCTGGACTTATCCATTCTAAATACCTTCCTGGACATTCCAAAGTTCAAAATGCTGACTCTACAACAGTTACTGCCTATGCTAGGCAAAGATGCCTGGTTGGTAACTTTAGATTTAAAAGAGGCTTACCTGCATATCCCAATCAGGGAATCTTGCAGAGGATACCTCCGCTTCAAAGCAGGCTATTTGCATTACCAGTTCTCTGCACTGCCCTTTGGCTTATCTACTGCGCCCAGGGTCTTCACAAAGTGCCTGGCACCAGTGATTGCATTTTGCAGACAAAGAAACATTCAAATTTATTCTTATCTGGACGATTGTGTAATTCAGGCAGAAAACAAGGACACTCTTCTACAACATCTGGCGTTTGTAAAAAGGCTTCTAACATGCCTAGGGTACACCATAAACGAAAAGAAATCACAACTGGTACCCTCTCAAATAATTACATTCCTGGGTGCAAGCTTGAGTACATCTGCCCAGATAGCTTACCTCACGCCAGACAAACAAATTCAGTTGATAACAGACTTCAAACAAGTGGCCACAAAAACCTAGCTATCTGCAAGACGAATTCTGCAGGCTTTGGGGTTCATGGCTTCCTGCATTCTACTAATTCCGTATGCAAAACTGCATGGTACCCAAAAAGCTTATGGAGTCAACATTGTCACAGCCTGGAAACAATGATTCCTCTCATTCCTTGCCTGCAACAGGAGTTACTAGGGTGGGCAGAAGCCTGTCACCAAAACAAGGGACTATCATTCATTCTACCCCCTGCCACCCAAACCCTGACTACAGACACTTCAGACTATGCTTGGGGGGCCCATCTGGCAGGGAGATGCATTCAGGGCCAATGGAGCCCAAATCAAATGCACCTACATATCAACCAGAAAGAAATGCTAGCTGTACAGAATGCTCTGACAGCCTTCAAGGACTTTCTTCATCCAGGACTACTGATAAAGACGGACAACACCACGATTATGTGGTACATAAACAAGCAGGGGGCTACCCACTCCTACCCTCTTTGCAGACTAGCCATGGCCTTGTGGAACACAGCCTTGACTTACCAAATACATCTACAAGCTCAATTCCTGCCAGGAAAGCAAAATACTCTGGCAGATGAACTAAGCAGAAATCTTATGGACCCACACGAATGGAAACTGGATCCACAAATCTTCAGCATGTTGACATGAAAATGGGGGAGCCCAGACATTCTTTTTGCCTCTCCCCAAAACTATCAGTTACACAAATTCTGCACAAGAATTCATCACAAAAAAGCTTGGAAAGTGGATGCCCTATCCTTCAGCTAGAAAAACCTATCAGTCTATGCCTTTCCCCCTCTGCCTCTGATCTCCAAGATTTTGCTAAAAGTCAAACAGGAAAAACCAATAATGATTCTGATTGCTCCAGACTGGCCTCTCCAACACTGGTACCTGCTTCTACGGAATATGTCACACCTTCTTCTGTGGTACCTGCCTCAGACACCTCATCTATTGTCTCAGCAGAACTATCAAATTCTGCACACTCTGCTCCAAACTCTGACTCTTGCAGCTTGGCTAATCATCTAATTTCACCAGTCACATCTCTCAGTAAACCTGTGATGGATGTCATTTTGGAGGCTAGAAGACCTAGCACTAGAAAATCTTATGCTGATAAATGGAAAAGATTCTGTGCCTGGAACCAAGCACAAGGAATAAACACAGCAATGCCCAGTATTCCTCAGATTCTGCAGTATTTAACTGAGATGCTTCACAAGAGCCTATCTTTTTCTTCTATAAAAATCCATGCCTCTGCCATCTCCGCTGATTACAACACAGAGCCTCCTTTCTTTTCTCATCCACTGCTAAAGCAGTACCTCAGAGAGGCAAAAAATGTAAGACCTCCCAGGAGAGCACCTACTCTTGCATGGGACCTCAATTTTGTGTTGGAAAAACTCACCCTACTTCCTTTTCAACCAGCTGCTACTGCAGACATAAAATTTCTTTCCTGGAAGATGGCCTTTCTTTTAGCAGTCATTTCAGCAAGAAGGATTTCAGAACTTCAGGCTCTCATGGCAGTGGAGCCTTTCATTATATTTTATCCGGACAGGGTGGCTGTCAGGACCAATCCATCCTTTATGCCTAAGGTGGTATCCAGTGTGGCTCTTAACCAGACCATTCATCTGCCAACTTTTTTCCCAAATCTGCAGAACAAGAGGGAGCGATTCTGCATTCATTGGATGTACACAGGCAACTAAGATTCTACTTAAACAGGACAAAATCTCTGAGCAACTACTGGTGGCATTTGCTGCAGGGGCAGAGGGGAAGGCTATTTCAAAGCAGACTATTTCAAAATGGATAAAGCCATTGCATTTGTTTCTGCTACATGCACCATGGTAAACTTGTCCCCAAGGGGGATCAGATCCCATTCCACCAGAGCTGCATATACTTCTGCAGCTTTTCTCAGAGGGTTTCCTACCAGAGACATTCTAGAAGCTGCTACTTGGAGCTCAGTTCATAAGTTCACCAAACATTACCATTTACCTCTCATTTCTAAATCCAGGGCAGGCTTTGCCACTGCTGTCTTGCAGGGCCTTATAGCTGCTCCTAATGCTGTATAATTCCATCCTCCCATCCATAGGTTTGGGATTCTACCCAAATGTAATGACTGCAACAGTGAAACACGAAAAACATAGTACAGTTGTGTACACTTACCATAAATGTAGGTGTTCGAGTGTATTCACTGTTGCAGTCCGAGTTACCCACTCGCCAGCCCCTTTTTTTCTCTCTTATTATACCTCTTCTTTCCTTCACTATCCTGAAAAGCCTTTTTGGTGCATTTGCTTTTATTTGTAGGTAAACTTTTTGAGTTCTAATTTATATGCATATATATATATATATATATATATATATATATATATATGTATATCTGTATAATTTTTGCTCCCCATTTGGGGGGCACCCTGACATCTGGGGCAAGAAAAACTGATTAAAATGGCGTCAGCTGCATGTGTTTTATACGCCTGCCGACCTGACGTCATGGAAGAGGAGACAGCAACCGACGCAGGACCCAAGACTTGTTATTCAGGCCGACTGAGGGCAACCTGCCAGCAGATTACCCAAATGTAATAACCGCAACAGTGAATACACTCGAACATCTACATTTATGGTAAGTGTACACAACTGTACTTTATAGGCCCATCAGCCTGATCTGGAAGGCCATGGAATGCATTATCATGGACCTTATAAACAAGGACATTGGCAACCTCCAAACGCTTTACCTCACACAGTTTGGTTTTGTCAAAGGGAGATCATGCCTGTTAAACTTGGTCAACTTCAAAACAGTCACCAAAGCCATGGACGAGGGAAAAACTGTGCACATTGTCCACCTTGAGCTAGCCAAAGCCTTCGCTATTTCCCACTGGGGCATAATAGATAAACTCTCTCAGCTAGTCATCAACCTGTATGTTACCAGATGAGTAGCTAACTGGCTGACTGATAGAACCCACTCAGTCAAAATAGACAAAACCACCTCTGGCAGTAGATCCATAATGAGCTGCATACCCCAGGGATCAGTCTTGGAGCCTCTACTCTTTGGGATATATTTTTCTGAGATGCAAACCAAAACCAGTGGTCTGTGGCTGAACAAGTTTGCAGATGACTGCAAGCTGGGCGCCGTCTTAAATTCCTGTAGTGAAGTGAACATCCTCCAAGAGGGCCTTACCCAAACTAATGACTTGTGCCAGAAGCATGTCCTCATACTGAATGCCAAGAAATGAATCATTATCCCCTTTGAGGAAAATGGCTTCCCCACTAATTATCACATTTTTAAAAATCATGTAATCAGTCATGAGGGACTTGGGCACCTTAGAAACCTGACTTTCAACCACCACTTTGCCTCCATTGTACAGAAGGCTTTCTGCATGGCCCACCTCATAAGTAAGGGTATTTCATCCAGGAACAAGGAGGTCATAACATCCCTGTACTCCTCCCTTATCAGACCCATTATCTAGTACAGTGCCCCCTTCGGCATGTACCTTGCCAAGCACATGGAGTAGCTAGAGAGACGAGAGGTTCCTGACCAGGAAAATCCACGGTCTCAAGCACCTATCCTATACAGTTAGGCTAAAAGCCCCGTCCCTCTGCTCAGTCTCATACAGACTGCTCAGAGGTGACCTGTGTCGGGCATACAAGGACATCTGACACCCTGCCTTGGAGTTGCTGCATGTCTGTAAGTCAAACTCCACTTGTGCAATACACACGGAAGGCTTCAACCTGGTCAGTGACATTAATAGAACTTGTTGGTGGGATAGATCTGTGGCCAAAGACTCCCCTATCTGTGGAATAGACTCCCACTCCATGTCAAGCACATTGCCTCACTAGCTCTCTTTAAGAGGAACCTGGACTGGATGGGAAGCAGAAAATACATCCCTGGGATCCCTCTTGTGTCCCTGCTGCACAGGGGAAACAGATGCAGACTTTGTGGGAACATGGGCACAATTCTTGGCTAGGCTTATAAGGACCTCTGGGCAAATAGCCGAGTATCATCCTATGAAACTATGAACTGCAAAGCATCAATTGCATTTGTGATGTACAATTGTATAAGAAAAAAATGGAGAGTGGACTTTTTTGGACTTTCTTAAACTTGTGGGAACCGAAAGGCATTTGCTTTGTTTCATGTCATTAATGTTTGGAAGGATACTGAGGGTAGTGGAAGAAGGAAAAATATAACTAAGTAAAACAATTTCTGTTCTTAACAGTATTTCTATGAAACTTTTCATGATATAATATTCATGTTTTGTAGTAAAGGATTTTTAACTGTTCTTGTATGTGATAAAGATACCAAAGCAAGCGGGTGCATTTTTTCCTTTCTTCATTTTACTGTTAAGAAATGTAGGCATTATATTTCAGAAAGAGAAAAAAAGGTTAGCCAAAAGCATGTTTAAGTTAAACAAGCAGTAATGCCTGATAGGGTGTGTGTTAATGTGTAAATAATGTCCACCCAGGGGTGTTATGAGGCCCAACACTGCAGACTTAGGACCTCTACACCCCTGGAGGGCATTATTGCTCTTAGACAATGGGCTGTCCGTAAAATTGTTTTTCTTGCTTTTTTTTTTTTTTTTTTTAAGTACTGTTATTTATTTATATATAAATATATATATATATATATATATATATATATATATATATATATATATATATTTTTTTTTTTTTTTTTTATGTAAAATAGTTCCTCTGCCTGCTGTTTCAGACTTGCTGTAGGATATGTTAATGGTGTTGGAGGGAACATTTTACATCAAATACATATAAAATAGTAGTGTAGTGCTTAAATAATAAGCAAGTGAAACAATAATTTTACATACAGTCCATGCTCTCTCCAATACACACATAAGTAGTCTTTTCTGCTTTCACACACATGCATATACACACAGTCTCCTCTGCTTTCATAACACATTCACTCACACAAGCTCTCTCTCACTCTCCAGCTGCTTTCATACACACATTCAGTCTTGCACTTTCTCGATCTCTCTCACAGGCAATCTCCTCTGCTTACATACATGCATTCACTCACACATCGCTCTCCCTTTCTCTGTGTGTGTGTGTCTCTCTCTCTCTCTCTCACACACACACATACACACACACACACACACACACACACACACACACACAATCTGCCTGTTTTCATGCACGCATTCATACACGCACACGCACACACTCACACACACACAAGCAGACAGAAATGTAAACAGACTCTTCTGTTTTGTTCAATCTATTGCTCTCTCTTCCATACATGCATACACTCACACACACACGCTGTATTTTATTTTTTTTTTAATTTTTTTTATTTTACACTCGCTAAACAACAAAAGCGCTGCTTAGAGAGTGTAAAATAATGGCTTGCTCACTCACACTAACACACACACACACACACGTACCTTTTTTATCTTTTTTTATTTATATATACTCGCTAAACAGTGAAAACGCTGTTTGGTGAGTGTAAAATAATGGCGGCCTTTCCGTTTCCTCAGTTTGAGCTCCACTGTGGCTTGATAAGCTGCTGTGAAGTGGTGGACTCGTTTTTCACCAGGCATTACATGTACATTAATAGCCTGCTGGAGAATGCACATTCTCCAATCAGGGTATTGATGTACAGTTTGCCCATTGTCTAATAGGCTGTAATCTTGCATTGTTGAGGTGGGGGATGGGATGCAGAAGTACACAGATCATAATATATGTAGCGACCATATATTTTCTTACTTTTGACTTAATCTAAAAAGAAAACCATGTGAATGTAATGAGAAGGGCTTAGTCTGTTGCATATGTAATATTACCTTGTCTCCCCCCCCCCCCCTTTAGGAAATAAATTATCTGATGATGTCCTTTTCATTCTTCCTCAACGAATGGAGTACAGATCCGATCCTTGGATCCTAATGGACACATACTATAGACTTTGGATCCAACTCTCAAGATCTTCCTTCTGTCCATGTTGCCCTAGTCCATCCTCAACACCTCAGATCTCATTTGCCGGCATCGCACATGGATATAGGTTCCTCCCTTGCAGCATTTGCTTAATAGTATTTTTTCATGTAAGTGCATTTTCTCTTTATTTTGGAATATATTTCTTTGCCCTTTTAAATGTTTTTCATACCTATACTTTTTTCCAACTTCCCTTATAGTTTTAGAATTTTGTTTTATGTCAGACATTTCTACTATTCTAATAGTAGTAGTTCTTATTATTTATTTGCAGTTTGTTTGCCAGGATGGTCCATTGGGCCGAGAGGAGTCTATTTTTAATGGAATCCTGGGGAGAAAAGCTAGATAAAGACGATGTACATAATAAACAAGTTATTAAATAGTAATACAGAAGTACAGGTAAAAAAAATGGTATTTGAGGGTGCAATTTAGTAAAATTGCAAAAACAAATTATAAAAACCATAAATAATATTTACAAATATGTTAGTTCTTCAAGTACTGTTGTTGGTACTCTTTTGTCCTTTATTTCCTTCCCTTTTTGACAGGGTATTATTTATTTCCACTGCTGGTAATTTTTCTTAAAAAAATACCTTCTTCCTTTTATAGTGTTTCTCTTTCTAGCTTTGTTCTGTCATGGCTGATAAGTTGACAGGTTTCAAGAAATGCACTTCTGTGGGCATAAAGTCCCTAACTTGGATGCCCACAGAGGGAGTGCGTTTACTGCGTAGGAGTGTCTCACTTACACACTACACTGTTTGGGCAGCTTTTACTTCAAAAGCCATCACCAACAGGCGTAACAAGCTTGTCTTTAAAGGATTGCTGTCACCTACATATTCATCCTCTTCAGGGGCTTGAACCCCTAGTAAATCTTCTAAAGCTCCCTCACAGCACAGGAAACCATCACCTCCAAAGTCTCCAAACACTTCTTCAGAGCCCCCTGTTAAAATTCAGAAATCCTCTGACCCGAGTTCATCAGGTCTGAAATGACAGACCATGGATCCACAGCTTTCCAATCCTAAACCTTCAGATCCTATTATCATCTTGCCTAGCCCTACCAAGACTACGGATCCGAAACCATTGAATCCTGTCCCTAGCAATGTCATAACACGCTGAGGCGCTCACCTATCCCTCCTCATCTCCACTTCCCTTTTATGCAGACAGCTAAAAAGAATTTTAAACCTCGATCCACTACATCCTTCATCAGGTCTTCCAGGAGTCTTTCAGATGTGGGCGTGGATAGAATGATGTGAAAGTTCCTCAGAGCTGAGATCCAAATGGAGGTTGTATCGGCTCTGTCTCCCATTAGATCTATGAGCCTTCCTTGTCACTGCCTATACACTTTTATCTCATTCTGTGATCCATCCTTCAGTTTGAGCCCCAAGATTCGATAGTCCCAAGAGTTCTGCTGTCAGATCCAGAGAGAGTTACCTCTTTGACTCAGTGTGCTTGATTAGTTCTACTCCTTTGCCTTTGAATTGGGACAAGTCCTGCAACTGAAGCATCAGTGGTCAGATCTGTGGGGCCAGGGTCTACTCCGATGATGTTTCATCCATCCCTGCCCCTCAGAGCCTTGGCATTAGACAGCTCAGGTCCAGATCGCTCCTCAAAACACGGATTGCGTCAGAGTCATGATCTGCCTGTACTGGAACATTTGGCTCTGCTGCAGCTGACCATGGCTTCTACGAGTCCGTATGGTTTTGAGGTGGTGGAAAGGGTCCTTTCTGTTTCTAGGGATCCAGTCTCTCATTCTCCCTCTGATCCTGTCCTTCAACCCTTTATGGTTCAGAGCTGTGACTCCATCAGACCTACCCCACAGGGACAGCCAGTTCTTCCTAATTTCCAGTCATTTCCCATTATAAAACTTCCCCTCTCTTCGGACACCTCCCCAGAACCATCCCTCTGAGGTGGTTTACTGCAAGAGGAGGCACATAGGTTCCCCTTTGGAGTCTCTGTGTGACAATACTGATTTTGAGGAGAGGAAAGGATCCCCCCAGATCCACCACCTGATGTCTCATTTTGAGAGATTTTAGAGATCCTTAAGCAGAAAGGTGGTTGGTCTACTGATAGTCCTTCTCCTGAGGAGTCAGTATTTCTGGAGGTTTTTGATAGCGGCCTCTCTACATCTTGGGTGACTTCTCCAGCTGATGAGCTTGTCAGCCAAGTCTCTTGCTGGGCATGGAAGGAGCCAGATTCCACTGAACCCATACCATGCCACGGGACAAAATTTTAGTCCCGCCAAAGGGTAAACCCCACTGGAACAAAGGAGTACCTGTCAATGCACTGGCAGTGGCAGCAGCCACCAAAAAGGCGCTAGCAGAGTAGAGCTCCTCTGTCCACTCCCCTAACAGAGTGTCTAGGGCACTGGACAGATTTGGAAAGCATGTATTTGCTTCAGTGACCTTCAGTCTGAGGTCCCTGAATTACTTGGCACACTTTACAAGGCTACAAAAAGATTTGATCAAAGAACTATCAAACTCCGTCTCAGAGTCCATGTCTGTAAAGGATGTCAAAAGATCACCTTATCAGCTGGCCACTCGTTTGTCTCTTTCTAATGAGTCTGTGAGGGTAGTCTCTCAAGCAGAGAAGGTGCCTCATGGGCAGGTGGTTCAGGCATTGCTGTGAGGAGACATTCCTGGATGCAGCTATGTGACTTTTACAGAGCCTTTTGAGTCTTCTTTCATCAGTGCTTCTTTTGATGGAACATCCTTGTTTGACCCTTCTGTAAAAGAAACCCATACTTGCAGTGAACAAGTAGGAAAGACCTCTCTGCTGTAGGAATTAAATTTTCTAACCCTCAATGGTCTTTTTCAAGGGATCAGAGGGAGAGCAAAAAAATGTAGTTCCAAAAACCCTGGGGACCTTTTCAGGACTCATGGGGAGACGACTCCTTTAGAAGCAGAGGAGGGAGTTCAAACAGAAGACACTGTCCCCGCAGCAGAGGAAACCCACAAAATCAGGTTAGACCCTTTTAGCATTCCTGAAGCACTGCCCATCTCCTCACCTCTGGAGGCAGTCAGGGGACATTTGTCTTTGCACTCTGAGCTTGGGCTGCTATAACAAAAGATACTTGGGTGCTAAAAGTAGTATCCACAGAAGCTCCCTGACATTCCACCCAATCAGAGGGAAGCTGCAACACAGGCAGTTCAAAAGCTGCTAGACAAGAGAGTCATCCAGTAGGTCCCACCAGACCAAATAGGATTCAGAACTTAGTGTACTCCAAAACAACTGAACACTTAAAAGTTAAAAACTTAATGTGGTAAGTGCTTTCACTCCATACATAGAACTTCATCAGACACCATTACAAAGTTAATTTAAATAAACTTGCAGAAGGTCACATGATCCAACTTCCTAATGAAATAACTCTTTCTCCTTCAGTATTATTTTATAGTTTAGAATTTTCTCTGTCATTGATACCAGGAAAATTGCAGGCATTCAACCTGATTTGCCAGCAATATTCCTTCCTTCCTTCCTGGTATCCGTGACAGAGAAGGATGAAGTTCTATGTACAGAATGAAAGCATTTACCACAATAAAATTTTTTACTTTTTAAATGTTCAGTTGTTTTGGTGTATACTGTGCATTAGTGATGGCTTTGGAGCCTTGGACTTGTATATAGGATTCAAGGACTTACTCAAGATTCTTTGGTGACATAAAAGACAGGGGACCTGAGACAAATTTTGGATCTAAGCAAATTAAACCAGTTTGTGAAGAAATCAAAGTTCCAATGGTCATGGTTCATTCCATTCTGCCCCTTCTTCACAAGGACGATTGGATGTGCTCTATAGATGTTCAGGATGTACATGAACACATCAAAATAGGCACCCCTTGAGACACTTAACGCTTTTGGCTGGGAGACTGTCACTACCAATTCAGAGTCCTTCCCTTTGATTTTACCACAGCCCTCTGGGTGTTTACCAAATGTATGGCAGTGGTAGCAGCTCATCTGAGGCTACAAGGATTCTGAGTGTTTCCATATCTAGACAACTGGCTTCTGACCTCCCCAACCATGCATCTCTTAGAGCAGTCCAGGGAAACTTTGCTCCAGATTTGTCAGTCACTATGTATAACAATCAGCTATGCCAAATCAAAACTGACACCAGTCCGAGGCTAGAGTTTATTGGTGCCCATTGGAACACAACAACCCTGATTGTTTCCTTCCCCCTCTCACTGTGTATGTGCACTCAGGTCTCAAGCTCTTCAAGTTCTGTCTGATACTGCTTTTCCTGCAAGACTAATTCTTTACGCTTTGGGTTCCATGGCAGTGGCCATAGTTTTAGTTCCCTTGGCACACTGTTTTATGAGTGTCCTTCAATGAACTCTAGCTGCTCAATGATCTTTTTTTCGACAACTGCTATCGCTTCCACTCAAACTTACTCAGGTATGCAAATGCCATGTTCACTGGTGGGTCCAGATTACATTGATCTGGGTTGGCCCTAAGTTCTTACTCCCCCATTGGCCACAGTGACAATGGATGCCTCCAAACTAGGGTGGGGGTCATTTTTTGGAAAGAATGATCCAAGGCACAAGGTCCCCCCAAGAGACCAGTTTGCATATAAATGTTCTGGAAATGAAAGCAGTCCTTTTAGCATTGAAGGCAACCCAAGATGCTTTCCCACTACGGACCTCTGCAGTTCATACCAACAAACATGTCTGTGGTGTGATACATCAACAAACAAGGGGGGATTTGATCCTACCCCCTTTGCTGAGAAGCTGTGGCAATGGGCGATCTCCAACTGCTTTCTTGTAGCAATGCATATTCCAGGGAAAACCAACGTATTATCAGTCAAACTCAGCAAGTTCATTCTGATGCCTCATGAGTAGTCTGAGTTAGTGGCAAAGAATTTTTTTTCCACTGGGGCCAACCATGTTGCAGTCTCTTTGCATTTCCCCACAACAACAAATGCAGCAGCTACTTTGCCTTGATCCCCCCCCCCCCCTTAGAGGGAGTCACTGAGAAATGCTCTAGTCCATGTTTGGCCCTTCAGTCTGCGATAGGATTGTAGGAGATTACTAGGCTATCAACCATGAGGTTGTTTTAAGCCTAGCCATTTCAACCCAATGTAATACCAGTACTAGTCAATACCCAAGATTGCATTTAGTGATGACTGCCCATGTCCAGGAGGGTTGTGGGTGCTATTCCTTGTAAGAATTTATGGTGACCCATCCACTCATCCAGGTTCCTCTTGAACAGTGTCATAGAGGTGCTCTGTTTCACATGAATTGGTAGCCAGTTCCAAAGATGTGGCAGTCTTTGGGAGATAAATCTGTCCCTCCAGCATGTGCTCTTTAAGTCGCAGGTCATATTTAAGTCCCAGGAACGAGTAACCCTAGACGCATTTGATTTATGGATATATGCAGTAAGTTCATTAGTTTAGGTGTTCGGTTGCTTTGTAGGCCAGGCGTAAGTCTCCCTTAAGAAGTCTATACGCTACATAGTATAGTGATAGGGATTTTAGTCTGCCCATGTAAGGCACATGCTGGAGGCCCCTGATCATCTTTGTTAGAAACCTCTGAGGTCTCTCTAATTACTGTAGATGCTTAGTAAGGTATATATTGAATGGGGTGTTATACTCAATTATGGGCCAGATATGTGCAGAGTGTAGGGGGGGTATAATTTCTTTTGCTCTCTCGGTGATGCCTTTACTATCAGTTGAGCTTCGTGGAGAGCTTTCCTTACAACAGTAGACACGTTATGGTCAAAGTGAAGGCTGTGGTCAACTTCTGATCCCAGGTCCCTTACCACTTCATGGGTACTTAGGATATTGTTATTGAGTTGATAGTGTTGAAGGGGCATTGTTTGTGAGAAAGGAATGATGATGCATTTCTTTGTATTCAGTTTGAGACCATATATGCCTGTCTCCCAGTACCTCTGATTCACAAATTCTTACAGAAAGCCAGTCAGTTGAAGAGCTTGGTCATCCTCATTGTCCCTTTTTGGTTCCCCTTCCTTCAGTCTCATATTTGTTTCCTTACTGAATACTGGTCCCAAGTCCAGGTCTTCTTTCACATACTTCAGTGATAAATCATCCCAGTATCCTAGCCCTTAGACTAACCGCATGGTTTCTCCAGTTCCATTGATAGCCAGACAGCCCGGTCTTTCTTCCCCAGTATGGGTCATACTGTTATTCTCACAGAAAGACTCCAGCAAAAGGATTTACAAGAGTAAATGAAAAAGATTTTCCTTTTGAGCTCTGAATAACATTGACCCATTTACTGCCCCTGTCTCTGCCGTACTAGATTTTCTAGCTTCTGTCTTCAAAGAAGGTGCTAGTTTTTTCTACAAAGTACAATTGACAGCCATATCAAATTTTCATTCAGGGAACGAAAAAGTTTGGTCTGGCTGCTTCCAAATTATGTAAGACATTCTTGAAAAGAAACCCTCATCCTTAGACTTCCAGTAAAAGACCCATCACCGCCCTGGGATTTAACAGTGGTACTGTAAGATTTGACTCAAAAACTCTTTGAACCTTCGGCTGTTTTAGTGGCTGTCACTTCTGCTAAAAGGAATTCTGAACTCCAGGCTCTTTCATTTAAGACCCCTTACATTGTCTTTTATAAAGATAGGGTTACCTTATGAACCATCCCTTCTTTCTTACTCAAAGTGGCTTTTCAGTCTAATATTCATCAAACCATTCATTTACCAGTCTTCTTTCCAATTTTTTTAAACAAAGAAAAATACATGCTTCATTTTCTAGATGTCCATAATTAGTTTTGTTTTTATATACACAGAACAAAAGAATTCAGAGAAACAGACCAACCGTTTGCCTCCTTTTCACTAAATCGGCAGAGTTCTCTAGTTTCTGAAGTCATACTGGCCAAATGGATAACCAGCTACATTTCCTAGATTTATTCCCAACAGGGCCTTTGTCTACCACAAATGCCTGAAAACCATTCTACTAGAGCCATGGCCACTTCATCTGCTTTTTGGTCAAGAACGTCTGTTGATAACATTTGCACAGCAACCACATGTTCCACTGCTCCTACCTTTGTTACTCTTTGCAGACTGGACCTAATTTCCATAAGTAGAGCTGCCTTTGGTTCAGTGGTTCTTTGGAATATCCTTCTTTGAGGGCCACCCAAGATTCATGAAGCTGGGGATTCTGTCTCATTCATTGAGGAAGTATGAAAAGGCAAACATCAGATATTATGTTGTCCCATCTCGCCTTCGTTCTTGCTGGTTAGGTAAGGAGCCGATCCTCGGCTCTGACGTGGCTGATATACAATAGCTCAAGAGCTTTTACTGGCTTGAGGCTACCCCTTATCCCAGCATGCCTAGCGGCAGCTACCCAGATCTTGTTTGCCATTTGCAGCGTTGAGATTGCTCCATATTGGCTCAGGCTAAGTAATTTACATTTTTCTAGTTATTGCTAATTTTTGGTAAATTTACTAGTTATATTGATTCGTGAGAGTGACGTATCTTTCCTTGTTAGCCTAATGACCCTCTTTTTCTGCTCTTTGTGGTGTTTTTGGCCATTGTTTTATTCTTCAGGCCTGCTTTCCCCTTAGAGCCCAGTTAGAGGGTTCTTCCCTTTCCTCACCTCTTTTTTCGCATTGCCATTTAAGTTAGAGGCTCTCCCATTGGGGAGTTGCCGTTTAAGTTAGAGGCTCTCCCCCTTCCTTCTTCTTCCTTTCAAAAACAGAAGAAAATAGTTTTAAGGTTTTTTCTTTGTGGTTATCAGCTTGTTTGTTTCTACTTGTTGTAGGTTGAGAGTGATAGTTTTCTGTTTTCTCTGTGGAAACTTTTTTCCCTGATTAGTGCTCATTATGTCTAAAGAGTTCCATTTACTGTTTAGGGGCTGTTCACCTGCAGGACTCTTGCTTGATCTGTCATGCTTTCATTTCCAGAGTCCTGCAGGAAAGAAAAAAATAAGCTTATTTTACGTGGTCTCCTGAAGAACCCATAAGATGCCTTGTCTGAGAGTCCTCAGCCAGCCAAAGTGTCCAAGAAACACTCCAAGCCATCAGTTCCGAACTCGGAACAGACAAAAATTACTGAGAAGCCTACAGCTCTTGTCGGCCTCCAGCATTGGCTCTGACAAAGCTAAGTCTCCAGTGGCTCCATCTGTATCCTCTGAGCCGGTCCGGATCCATAAGAGATCAAGATCTCCCTCTTTGGTGCCGGTACACTCTGCTGCAACCTGGAGCGGGCAGTCACCGGTCCTCCAGAATTTCGGATCGCAATGTGGAGAGAGTGGTCAACAGGCTACTCAAGACACAGGCACTTGCTAAATTAATCTTGGGTCCAGCCCATAAGGATTTGGCTTCTTCGGCCTTCCCAGCTTCTCCATAGATTCGTCCTCCGACTCTCTTGAGCTCGAAGCCAGAGTGCATCGAGGTCATGGTGGTGGTGGAACCGTCAGCTCCGGTTTCTTCTCCCTTATCTGTTCCGACAGCTCCTATCTCCTCAATGTCTCAGTCCGTCAAAGGGTCTGGGTGCCGAAGTGCTCTCGCTGGCTCCGAGGGGGAAAGTGGTATCGGACCCTTGTCCGACCCTGCTGTCCCTATCGGAGCTTCAGCGCAGGTGAACTCAGCTCCTACATCGGCCTCGGAGCCTTCGCTCCCAGTTTGAAGGAGATCTCTGGGCTCTTCCGACTCAGGACCATGGCGCCTTCAAGGTGATGAGGAGTGTGCTGTCTCTTGAGACTGCTCCACCCTCGGCTCCATTGGCTCCTTCTCCCTCGGTGCCTATGCCTGCCTTTTTCCCTCCTCCTGCCAAGCATAGGGAACCTGTGACCCAGGACGTCCCACTGGGTGACCCCCACTTCTTCCGAAACCTCCCCCGAACATTCGGAGGCGGTCCCTCGGAAGAAAAAATGTAAGATGAAGCATCTAGACACTCCTGAGTCTATCACTTCGGATACAGACCTGGATGAGTTGGAAGGGTCCCAACGGTCCCCCACTGAGGATGTCTCCTTTTCAGACATCTTGGAAATTCTTAGAGGGGTGGCTGGAAGTCCCTAGCCTGTTCTGAGGATGAGTCCGTATACCTGGACGCATTTGGTTCCCAATCCTCCCACCTCTTGGGTGTCTCCGCCTTTCAACCCACTTTTGTCTGTAGTGAGTCGAAAGGAGTGGAGTGCTCCAGAGACCATGGTACCTGTTCCGAGGAGACCCAACAAATTTATTACAGCTCCAGAAGATAAGTTTTTCCTCTCCAAGGGAGTCCCTGTTAATGCCATGGTGGTAGCAGCAGCCACCAAGAAGGAACTTGTGGGAACTTCATCTGTCCATCCGCCGAACAGTCTCGTACGATGGACAGGTATGGGAAGCATATGTTTTCTTCAGCGACGTTTACTTTCAGATCTCTGAATTACTTGTCACATTTCACACAACTTCAGAGGGATCTCCTGAAGGAGCTAGGAGATGCCCTGCAAGATCCAACTGCTGAGGGAGTTGCAAACAGGGCAACTTCCCAGCTTGCGACCTTGACCTCCATGGTAAACTCCTCCATGAGGCTCATTTCTTATGAGGCAGATGGAGCGAGTAGGGTAGCAGGTACCGGAGTAGCTTTACACAGACACTCCTGGATGTGCCTTTGTCAATTTGCGGAGCCCTTTAAGTCTTCATTTACCAACACCCCTTTCGATGGCTCGTCCTTCTTTGGGCCTCGGGTAAAAGAGATTCTCACCAGGTGTGAACAGGATGACAAGACTGTCTCTGCCATAGGGGTCCGTTTTTCCACTCCATCTAGACCCTATCCTAAGGGTCAGAAGAGTGGGAAAATGTGGTTCCGAAGATCCCAGGGATCTTCACCTGACACACATGGTGATTTTTTTCCCCCAGGGGCAGAGGAGGAGGAAACAACAATGGAAGACACTGCCCTCGCAGCAGAGGTGGTCTACAACATCAGGGCGACAGAGATACTTGCTCTGCTAGGCCCTTTCAACACTCCTGAAGGGAGGCCCGGCTGTCCACCTCTGGAGGCAGTCGGGGGCATACTATCACTGAACCCCAGCCTAGCAATTTATCACTAGAAAAACATGGGTACTGTCGATAATATCCAGGGGTTACAAAATTCCCTTTTCTCAGTCTCCCTCAAAAGACAAATGTTCTATCCCAGATGTTCCACCCAGTCTTTGGGATCATGCAGTCCTAGAGGTTCAAAGATTGCTAGAAAAGAGTCATCCAGGAAGTCCCCGCAGCTCAAATCGGATCCGGAACTTACTCAAGGTTCTTTTTAGTTCCAAAGAAGACAGGGGACTGGAGACCAATCTTGGATCTCAGCAAGCTAAACAAACTGGTAAAAAAGACAAAGTTTTGGATGGTGACACTGCAGTCCATTTTTCCCTTCTTGGGTCAGGGCAATTGGATGTGCTCCATAGATCCCCAGGACGTGTACTACCATATAAAAATGGGCAGGCAATCCAGAAGATTCCTATGCTTCTGGCCTGGAAGCCAGTCATGATCAGTTCAGAGTCCTGCTCTTTGGTGTCACCACAGCTCCCAGGGTGTTTACCAGCTGTATGGAAGTGGTAACGGCTCACCTGAGGAGTCTAGGATTCCAGGTGTTTCCATATCTAGACGACTGGCTCCTCACTGCTACCACTGAGCATCAACTCATCAAGGCACGGGACTACACAATCCAAACTTGTTCCCAGTTAGGCATCACAATAAACTATGAAATGTCTGCCTTGTTGCCTTGTCAGTCTATTACCTTTATACCACCATTCCAAGACGTACTTGGCTTTCTGACTGAGCAAAGAACCTCCAAACAGGGATCCTCCAATGTCCTTACCTTCCTTGCCTGTCCTAAAGAACTGCCCAGAGAAAGTGCATGTATCCTTATGGGAGAAATATCCTTACCTGTTACTGTTGTGTTTAGCCCTGTGTATGATCGCTAGCAGCCTACTGCGGACTACTCTTGCCCCTCTATTTTCCCAACTTTCTCTACACTGCTCTAAGGCTCTTGCTATTGGCGGTTTGTCCACTTGGTGGCAGCATATACCTACTGCAAATTATTCATTGCATCTCCCACATTAAATAAATACCAAATCTTTTCTAAAAGGGCCATTATTACCCTGTCTTTAGCCTACAATCTCTGTGACTCTCTGCTATTACCTATCTATATTATGGTAAACCAGTGCTCCATCCCCATGTCTTCCTACCTCTCAGTCCACTGATAGCTTTTCTTCCTTCTCCTTGGCTGTACCTGCTCTGTTCGCCCTGTGGGCTCACTCCGCTCCCCTACCCTACCCCCAATTCCCACCCACCCCATATCACCTAAACTTATACTTACCTAACCACTCCCCCTACTCACCCAACAACCAATCCACATTCCACCCATCCCCCTCAGACAATTACATATACCACTCCTACTAATCCAACCTATCAGCAACTCTCCTTAATAATGAAGACATTCCTGCAAATGTCTCTTCTATCCTTCTTAGTATGTACGTATTACATCACATCTTACAACATCATAGGACAGAACAACTTCCCCCAAACCCATAAATCCACTGCATATTTATCTCCCATCCTAACTCCTTACCCCCTAACAATAAGCTCCAGTTTATACAATACTACTGCTGTAAGCTATAGCCATTTTAAACTCTTTACCTCTTACCACAAATCAACAGCAGCCCAAAATTACTTTACCATACTACAAAAACTAGATAAATCAATGCAAAATGTCCATCATTAGATCCTGTGTTCTGGAGATATCCACCCAACCCCTGGACCTAACAGTACAAGTTCTCTAGCCAATTCACATCAGCTTCCCAATATGATGCAACTTACCACCAGGCCACAAAATAGTTTACTCCTCCTAAACCCAAATATTAGAAGCATTAACAACAAAACACATGAACTACATACACTAAACTCTCTCTACTCTCCAGATATAGTCAGTATAACAGAAACATGGCTAAAACCATCTACCCAAAATACCGAGATCCTACCATCTGGATATAGCATCCTTAGGCAAGACAGACTAGGCAAAAAGGGTGGAAGCATTTCCCTGCTGTACAAAAATAGTTTATCCATAACTAAAATTGAGGTAACCATGCCCCCTTTCGAAAAAGCAGAAATTCTATTAGCAAAGCTTAAAATATGTAACAGAAAAGCCATCAACCTAGTAACAGGTTGTATCCCACCAGGCAATAACATCCATACCATAGAGACTTTCCTTCAATGGATATCACAATCCATGCCTCAACAGACCATTGTGTTAGGTGACTTTAATATAAACTGGCTCACATGCTCCTCTCTAGTACCACCTAACCATATTAATCTTCATACCTTCTCACAAGTAATCGAACAGCCCACCAGAATAGTCAAAAATAGTAAAAAAGAAAGCTTATTATACTGGATCTTACTAAATAAAATACCCTTCTCCTACTTAGCCGGCAGCCTTCCAGACGCTTTGAGTGACCATCAAGCTACTTTTTTACTTAAATACAACTCCCACCACCCCCAAACTCCTATACTTCAAACAATTAGAAACAAAAAACACTTTAATCCCACTAACGTCAGACAAGAACTAAGGCTATACAATTGGTCTGCCTTTTATTACCTACCACTAAATGAAGCTGTTGAGCACTTCTAATCCAACTTCTTAGATATGTTAAATAGGCACGCCCCTGCAAGAACTACTAGGGTTAAGTCAAAATCAGCCCCATGGTTATCCAGGTAAACTAGGCAAAAAATACACTAAATAAATAGAGCCTGGGTAGCCTGGAGGTCCAATAAAAGCCCTATAACACAGCAAGCCTACCAACAAATTAGAAATCTAACAAAAAAAACTAGTTATGCAAGACAAGAAAAACTACTTGGTTACCCATCAAAACCAACATATGAATAATCCTAAGAAATTCTGGGCAGGTTTAAAAAAGTTACTACACCCTGGTAAAACCATTACCCCACCCCCAACATCAGGTTTAACTAAAGACAACATAGACGAATCATTCAACACATTCATCACTGAAACTGTACTTGCCCTAGCCCAACAACATCTCACTGTCACTGAAACAGGTGTCCACTCTCCCACTAACTACATACCCACTTTTAAGCTGCAACCCACCCCAACCTCCTACATAAAAAACTACTCTCCCAGCTGAAAACCACAACACTAGCAGCAGATTTACTCCCCAGTGAATTTCTAAAACTGGCAGTAGCAGAAATAGCTGTGCCAGTTACTATTTTAATCAATAGATCAATCACTGAAGCCACAGTGCCCCTGATTTGGAAAACTGCCTATATCATACCTCTTCACAAAGGTGGTAGTTCCTATGACATATCCAACTACCGACCAACCGCAATTCTATCTCCACTGGCCAAAATATTAGAAAAATGTATCTACCGTCAACTAGTGTCCCACTTTATAAATCAGGAACTCCTATCTCCAGCACATCATGGTTTCCGTCCAGGTCATAGTACCACCACAGCACTGTTAGCATTTACAGATACCATAAACCATAACAGGAACAATGGTAAACTTACATCAGCCCTTTTCTTAGACCTATCAAAAGCCTTTGATATGGTTAGCCATGATAAACTCATCTGCCACCTCAAAAACCTGGGCTTAGACAATCAAACAGTCTCCTGGTTCAAAAATTATCTCAAGGACAGGCAACAAGCAGTGCAGTGGGGACAATAACTTGTCTCCACTTTTACCAGTCACACTTGGGGTACCTCAGGGATCAATACTAGGTCCCTTGCTATTCTCAGTTTTCACAAACAACCTCCACTCAGCTGCAAATAGCACTAGCCTTATCCAATATGCAGACGATTCCACTATAATATGCAGTGTCTCAACACGGGAACTACACAATAAAACCCAAGATAATTTCCACTCAGTTGAAAATTGGATTATTGACAATGGCCTCATTCTTAACCCCAAAAAGACCGAGCTCCTGCTATTTCACCCCTCACAATATACCAGCCTTACCGCCGCTTTCAATATCCTCTCTAAAAATGGTACACCCATCACACCCGAATCCCACACAACTACTAGGCGTCACCATTGATAACGACTTAAAATTTGATATCCACATAAATCTAGCTATTAAAAACACTCACAGAAAGCTAGGTAGTCTCTACAAACATAAGTCCTTCCTGAGCCATACTGCTAGGACCACAATTGCTCATACTCGCCTCCTCTCAACATTACTTTATGCATCTCCAATACTAACCAATTTATCCAAAACAGAAACCATAAAACTGACTTCCTGCTATAATCATATAGCCAAATTTGCTAACAACACCTCTTTTAGAACCCATCACTGTCATAACCTAAAACAGTTGGGCTGGCTTGAACTGCCAAATTTACTAATCTATAATCAACTTATCACTCATAAGCTGCTCTCCCACCCAAATAAAACACCGTCTTTAAGCAACTTAATTCAGCAGTACTCCTGTCCTAGGCAACTCTGCTCCACGGGTAAAGTACGATTAACAGTTACTAGATCCCACAACCATGCCGGTGACTCCATCTACTCATCTTACATATCCAAAATTTGGAACTCCCTGCCTTCATTCATTACCCAGGAATCTTTTGTAACCAAATTTAAAATGTCTGTCAAAAGCCATCTTAACAACAAATGGTTATGTTCCCTGCTCCACACCAGACTAACTTAAGTCCCACTCCACTACTGCAGTATCTCTTGCCACACACACAGTCTCTTGATAAGACTACACTGTCTTATCAATACCCCTTTCAGATGCATGATGTGACTACATAGTTATCATACCTTAATATTGTTTGTATATCTTTTGATCTTTTTAAATGTGCTTGCCAATGACTTAATAATGTTTGCTCATTAATATGATGTTGTTGTATATAGTAGAAACATGTTAGTATATTTTGCATAAATATTTCTTTGGAGCTTTTCTCCCCGGGCCTCCACTGAAAATGGACATGTATCCGGTTGGACTATCCCAGTTAACAAATGTAAAATAAATAAATAAATATAGGGGCAGACATACACACAAGGCGCATGATAGCAAAACTGCCTCTAGACAGGGTGTCAACCATTCGTCAACAAGTTTCCTTTCTCTTAAGACAAGAGTTCAGGCAAGACAGGTCTTACAAGTACTAAGCTCAATGGCTGCAGCTATTACGCTAGTTCCTTTAGCATATGCGGATTCTACAGTGGCTTATTTTCGCTCAGTGGTCTTTCCAGGACTTGCCAATGTCACACATGATCTCGATCATGGAATCTTGCAAAAAAGACCTGCTATGGTGGATGGTCTCCCCCCAGGTGACTCTTGGGCAGACCCTTTCTAGACCCGCATCTGGTAGCCACAATGACCATGGACACTTCCCAGATGGGAGGGGCATTATCTGGGATGGACTGTCCAAGAGACGTGGCAACCTCATGATTGCCATTTGCACGTCAGTGTTGTAGAGATGAGAGCGGTGCTTCTGGCATTGCAAGCACTTCAAGACTCTCTACTTACAGGGACCATTGCAATCCAGACAGACAATATGTCAGTGGTATGGTACATCAGCAAACAGGGTGGAACCAGATCTTACCCCTTGTGTCGGGAGGCACTTTGAGTATGGCAATGGGCTATGTCCTCCCAATGTTTTCTGATTGCAATGCACATTCCTGGAAAATCCAAAGTGATAGCGGACAGGCTCAACAGGGCTATCCTAATACCTTACAAGTGGTCCCTGAAGCAAGAAGTTGCGGACTTGATTCTCCGCAAATGGGGCCAGCCATGCTGTGATCTTTTTGCCACTCCCCTAAACAACAAATGCAGCAGTTACTTCGCCCTAGTTCCCCGTCTGGGACAGTCACCCAGGGATGCACTTATTCACGATTGGCCTCCGGGACTACTATATGCTTTTCCACTTTCCCCTCTCATTCTGAAGGTACTCATCCTCATTGCTCCTTACTGGCCTCATCAGATATGGTCTCCGTTTCTTCGCCATCACCTTCAACTGGACCCTTGGATACTGGACTCAGTTCCGGACCTCCTGACGCACCAGTCAGGCGGGTTTCATCCATCCCTTCAAACTCTCAAGCTGACTGCTTGGTTACTCCACTTCCAGTCTTAGCCAGGCTCCCAAACATTTCCCCTGCTGTACAACACATCCTAGTGTCCCCCCCACAAGTCCACTACTAGGAGGATTTACACTAGCAAATGGAAGAGGTTCTCTTACTGGGCCAGAAGTAATGACATTGATCCTTTTACGGCTCCTGTTCACAAGATTGTTGACTTTCTAGCCAAAACCTTCGAAAAAGAGGTAGCTGCAGCTACTATTAGGATCCAACTGGCTGCCATCTCCAGTTTTCATGTAGGAGACTCTGGTTCTAACATTATGTTCCATAAGTTTTGCAGAGCATTCTTATGAGGTACAACACTTTTATGCCCCCCCCCCCGTAAGAGAACTTCCTGCCCCCCTGGGACCTAAACTTGGTGTTAGCTTCATTGGTTCTGCCCCCTTTTGAACAAGCAGCATCTTGCCCCTTGAAGTTTCTGTCTTCAAAAACCCTCTTCTTGGTTGCTATAACCTTAGCTAGACGGGTTTCTGAATTACATGCTTTGTCTATTGGCCTGCCGTATCTCAGTTTTCACAAAGATAGAGTCTCTGTAAGGACCAGTCCTTCCTTCTTGCCAAAGGTTTGTTCTCAGTATAACTTAAATCAGTCCATTGAGCATCCTGTGTTCATCCCAAATTATGGCAACAAGGCAGAGTATAGATTACACCAATTGGAAGTTCATAGACAGTTACGTTTTTATTTGCACAGAACCAAAGACCTCAGAAAATCAGACCAGTTCATATTCTTTGATGACAATAAGCAAGGTTATCCAGTTTCTTAAGTGACTTTTTCAAAATGGCTGTCAAACACCATCACTTATTCATATGGTTTGCGTAAAAAGACGCTTCCAGGAAGACCTAGAAGACATTCAGCCAGGGGCCTTAGCCACCTCTGTTGCCTTCTAAGCCAAATTGCCCTTAGATTCAATCTGCAGCAGCGACATGGGTAAATCTCTCATTACAAAGTGGATGTGATCTCCCGGAATAGGGCATCCTTTGGTTCCACGGTCCTGAAAAGTTTGTTCCAGTGAGCCACCCAAGAACCAGGTGCTGGGAACGCGGTCCCAACCAGCAAGAACGAAGGCGAGATGGGACAACATAACATAAAGAAGTTATGTACCTACCATAATGTTCCATGTTTGTTGTCCTTCATCTCGCCTTCCTTATTGCTTCCCTCCCTCCTTCCCCCTTCCTGGAGGTTCGAGAGGCACTCTTTATTAGTTACACTGATTGAGTTTCCTGCTGACATACCAGGTTGGTTAACCATACTTTGTCCTTTCTTCTTCCCTTCCTACCTTGATAGAAGAGCTTAGTAAAAAAAATAGTTTTTTCTTACTACATATGTCTAGTTTGGGCTATTACAAATGAGATCTGTGTAGCTGCCGCTAGGCATGTTGGGATAAGGGGTAGCCTCAAGCCAGTAAAAGCTCTCGAGCTATTGTATATCGACCGAGTCAGAGCCGAGGATTGGCTCCAAACCCAACCAGCAAGAAGGAAGGCGAGATGAAGGACAACAAACATGGAATGTTGTGGTAGGTACATAACTTCTTTATTTAGAAGTTATGTACTCATTATAACTAAGCATCTGTGTTGTCCATTTTCATTCTTTCTCAACTTCCCCTTTCCTGTCATCTCTTGGAGTGACTTAGGAACCTGTAGTTCTGGGTTTCAGCCCTACTTTAATAGCTATATTTCCTCTTTTCATTACTTAATGAATTTTATGGCAGCAAGCTCAATCTGAGGTATTGGGGATGGGCTAGGGCATTAATGGCAGAAGGAGGAGCTTGAGAGTTAGATACAAAGTGTGTAGTATGTGGCCGAGTCAGATACGAGAATCAGATCCGTATCCCACTCATCGAGGAAGAATGAAAATGGACATCACATATGCACATGTAACACAGCAGCTGAGGGATAGTTGTATATTCTGTTGTGTTTACTTGGAGACTACAGGTGAAGGCATTTAATCTTGAGAGTTTTGAGCATTGTTTGCAGAAGGAAATGTGAAATTAAAAGACGAGTAAACAGCTCAGTAAAAATAAAGTTCAAAATTACTGGAAGTGAATAAGAGAGAGCTTTACTAGCAGACTAAATACTTTAGTGCATTTACTAGAACAATTTAACATTTAGAATTTAATTTTATTTAAAGAAAGCCGGTACACTTTTTCTTAAGACTAAAAGTTAATGTTTTCTGACAGTATGCAAGCTATTTTCCTCATGTCTAGGAGGAATTGGATATAAGAAAAGAACAGAGCAGTCAGTGAAAGTGGAAACAAATAAGCAAAGACTTAATATACTGAAAGGTTTTCTTTTAGAAGTAAATGTTAAAGCTTGTCTTTTAAAGCATCCAGCTGAGGACTGCATTTTTTTTCTTGTGTTTCCTTGGAGACAAGCTGATAATAGGACAGTAAAAAGCCAGAACACTGGTTTCTTCAAGGCTAAAAGTTAAATATTTTTTTCACATCAGGGAGGAAAATAAAAGATAAAAAATGTATACTCACCAATTAGTTTTAAGTAGAAGCACAGCCAAAAACATGCATGTTTGTAAGGATCATTTCAGTTTTAGGTTAGTTAAGACCTGCGTTTAGAGCTGTCTGAGGCAATTGTTTCTATTAGGGTTAAACTTCATTATTTGAAGATGTACATTGTTTTGCGTGTTTGTATTAAGGTAACACATTTTTTGTTTGAGGGTTTTCATTAAAACAAAAAGTTTTGTAAAATCTAACGTAGGTCCCAGTGTTGATGATTAAAAAAATGTATAATGGACCAACCTGCCAAATATTAGTGGGTGCATGTATCACAAAAGCTGGAAATAGACATTTTAAAAAGCTGTCATGTATAATAGTTGGGAATAATGATATCTTATCATAATGGCGACACTTCCTATATTATCTTGAATTGTGAATGGTCTCACAGGTATAGACAAAGAATAATTATATTAAAAATGCAGAGTGCAAATAGCAATAAGAGGAAACATTTGGAAAGAACTAGGCATGTGAATTTCATAAAGAAAGGATTTCAGGATGGATATTCAGCAGAATGTCAGGGATAAAGGAAAACAAGAGACTTTATATTAATTGCTAGAGGAGCTCTAATAGTGAAAGAAGTTGGAAAAAGATGATAATGGCAGATTTGTGGTCCTAAGGGGCTAATGGCAATGGATGATTATTATGCTGGCTTGTATTTATATTCCACCTAAAACTGCTATTATTGAGCTTTAAAAATGTTAAGAGAAATCAGCTTTCAGTAGGAATTATTACTTCTAGATGGGGACTGGAGTTTGATTGCAACAATGATGATGCATCTGGGGGAGGGTCTAGAAGGGAAATATAACAAAAGAGGGTGGATTTCAGAGGAATTTATGAAAACATTTGGTGTGGACGATGTGAATTCAGTCGTAGATACTCAGAGAATGTACATATTATTTCCCAAAGTATGATAACTTGACTAGAATAGACAGAAATTATATTTCACAGGGGCATATGCATTTCATTGAGAACTTTGATACACATCCAATAACTATTTCAGATCATGCGCCAACAAGTTACTAAGATACAAATGTAGAGAACTTAAGTAAAGATGAGACACAGGGGCTTCCCTACCTAACTGTCAAAAAGAGAAGCATTTAAGGAATAAGCACTGAAAATTATTTGTAAGTTATTAGGGAAGACAAAAAGTACTCGAGAAGTTCTAGCTAGTAAGCAGAATAAAATGAAAGGGGAGTTTAAAAATAGGGTAGAAATAAAAGAAAAAGAGGTATGGTTACGAAGTAACAAGAATTATTTAGAGGGGCTGATAAAGATTAAAGTATTACAAAATAAGGGGAATTGCACAGAACAAGAAGAGACGCAACTGCAGAGTGCTAAAGAAAAAAATAAGTGAGTTTCTGGATAGTATGCATGAGTCTAGAAAGATTGCTGTTAAGCAGTTGTTTTTATAATAATTCCAGAGCACAAAGACTTCAGCACAGTGAGGCAACAGAAAGTACAAAGAGTTGTTGCCAAACACAGGGCTCCTATAACAAGAAAAATAACCAGCGATCCTGTAGAGACATTAGATATATTCAGGAAATTTTATGAATTTCTGTATAAAACCGAAAAATGGGGAAATCAAGAAAAAGCAAAATTTAAGTATTTATGGAAGACTTAAATATGCCAAAGGCAGAGGTAGTTGAAGCTAAAAAAATAACAGGTAAGACAGGGGTAGAGGAGATAAAATAGTGATATATAACAAATCTACAGGAAAATCTCCAGGAAAAATGGTATTCCAATGTAAGTTTGGAGGCTAGGAGGGAAGAAATTATTAAACATCTGGAATGTTTTGTTTAACAGTATTTTAAAAGGAGGGGAAACACCAACATCCTGGAAAAAAGCTGCGGTGGCTGTAATACCTAAAGACGATAAAGACCCATCGGGTCCAGTTTCATATATGCCCATTTCATTTTTGTACCATGATTGTCAAGTGTTTGTTTATAATGGCTTAAAAGAATGGCAAAGGTTTTGCCAAAACTGATAGATATGGATCAGTGTTGTTTTCTGGAAAGGAGGCTAACATTTGACATTAATAGAATAATGATACAGAGGGAAGTAGAATGTAAGAAAATACTTCAGTTGGTGGTAGGTCTTGATCCAGAGAAAACATTCAACAGATTCAACTGGGATTTTATGATTAGGGCAATGGAAGTATTTGCTTTTTCTGATACAATAATAAGGTTAATTGTCGGGGATCGGAGGCAAAAATCCAAGTGGGAGGGTTCCTGTCTGATAAGCTGTCTTAACAGCGGAACCAGGCAGGGGTGACCTCTTTCCCTTTTGTTATTTTTGTTGTATTTAGGACCTTTGGCAAACTATTGGAAAAGAAAATAAGAGATTCAGAAATTCAAAGATATAATTGGTATAAAATTTCGGAAAAGTTGGCTTTATTTGCCGATGATATTTTTTACCTGATAAAATTACAACAGTGTTGTGGAACATTATGAAACAGTTCTGGGTTTTTTTCGGGAAATAAAATGAATGAAGATAAAACAAAGGCTATAACTATAAACTATGTACCCACATATGAATTGGTTCAGCAATATCTGTATTTATAGGGACATTATAAAATGAAGCATTTAGGAGTATGGGTTAAAAAGGACTCTGTTACGGCAGCTAAAGATACGTTGGAAGAGGCTAAACAAAAGATAATACAAAAGCTGAGATACTGAAAGCGTTTACCTATGGATATGGATAGCAAGATATAAGCAAAAATGTTTTCTTTCCTTCAGTTTTGTACACAGGTCATGTGTATTTTTATCAACCAGAGAAAAAGTTGTGGATAGTAACAGAGAGTTGAAGGATTTTATCTGGGAGGGGTAGAGAGCAAGGGTAAAGTGAGAGAAGTTGATCCTTCCAGTAGAACAATTAGGTTTAGGATTTACCTGATTTGAAGGGATATTTTAGAGCTACACAGTTAAGGCTCTTGTACGTAACACATGCAGAAATCTGCACTTCAAAATGGAAAGGGATGATGATGAAGAAATAAGGATAGAGTGGGATTTGGGATGCAGGTCCTTAAGGAGAATAACAGCCATACAGAATATTATATTCATAAAGTATAGTAAGAACTCTGCCAAGACGGGAATGGAGAAGAGAGATTGACAATAGGGGTGACTGCAATTAGGGGTGCAGAGACTAGGCAAGAGGGGGCTAGAATTTACTGGAAGAAGCTGGCAAAGGAACCAATGTATTGGGGACAAATAATTAGAGAGGAGACATTAATGGAATGGGAGGAGGTCTAGAAGACATTTGGACTGCAGGCTAAATATTGAAAGCAGAGTATAGGTAAAGAGAAAGGGATGGGAGATTCCTAAACAAAGGACCTGCAGTGGTTGAGTTTTTACTTAATTTAGAACAGAAGCTGCTGTTAAGATGGGATAATTAGTAGAGCATATAAAATATTGATTGATTAACTATAAGAATCAATCAGAGGAGGTCAGAAAAGATTGAGAGGAAAGATTCAATGTATGGCTCCCAAATATGCAACAAATATAAGATTTAAGATTTTTGCCTGGAAGCGTTTTCATAGGTACTTTTTATACCCCAAGCAGACTCCAAATAGTTATTCCTTGGATAGATGCCAAATGTTGGAGAAGAGCTCCTAGGAGCATATGTTCTTAGAGTGTAAAGAGTTGGCAGACTTAAAAAAAAAACCTACAGAGTACTGTCAGAAATACTGGGCAAGCAAACGAGTGCAACTAAGGAAATGTTTTTTTTTTTGAGTTGGGATACAGGATCTGAATTGCCTTGACATAGTAAGCCTTGTTAAGTTTTAATTTTGGTGGCTGCCAAAAAACAATTTACTAGAAAATGGAAATCAAAGTCTAAACCAACGATACCTGAAGTAGCAAATATTGTAACTGAGATAAAAGAAGAGCAAATGTGATCTTTAGAAAAAGGTAGGAGTAAATTACACAGAAAAAAAACTGAGACTGTGGATACATGCAGAAAAATGTTTTGGGGGAGGAATGAGGTTTAATGTTGGAATTTTGTCACAAGTGATAATTCAGTAAAGCTTTTTTAATGACTTCCAGTAATTTTTTTTTTTGGGGGGGGGACAAATCCAAGTACCTTATGAATTCATGGGTCTGCCTTTAATCCAGGGTAGTATGCACATACGTTCTCTAGATTCTCGCCTAAACATTTATGCTGACTGCATATCTATACTTCTTAACATAATGCCTACATTTATCTTGCTCTGTCCCTCCCCTTATCTTTTTCTGTGTCCCTGCCTTCCTGCTTCCCTCTCCTACTTTGCTCTCTAATTAATGGCTTTTCCAGTCATAATAAAGTGTTAACACTAAATAATAATTTGCTCTTTCACTCTATCTCCTCTCCACAAAGTTACAACTGCAGTTTTCACTGTATCAAGCAAATAATAATTTTCTCTTTTACATCACTGAAACCATATTCTCTAACCTTATGTCAATACCGTTACCAGATGTATGTAAATGCTTTTTTTCTCTCGTGTAAAACTACTTTTTGTGTAAACAGTCTTGTATGTTACTAATAAGGATACCTAATGCAGAATCAGCAGTCTTTACACTTTGAAGTTCTCCATTTCTGATGGGTTTTTTTTCCTGCAGCTATAAGTTTCTTGGTCCATATTTACATTTTATTTGTCATGTTGTGTACATTTTGCTTTTAAATATCAGTTAGTAGTACTGGAGCTTTTCTCCCCAGACCTTGCACCCAGTCAGACTTTCCCAATAAAAGCAATAAGTAAGTACATACCCTTTTGGAGACAATTTTGTGTTCATTGTTAGTAGTGCTAAGCCTTTGGTTAACATAATCTGATCAGAGGTCTAACATGCAAATCATTGATTACATGTCTATTCCAGTGAAATAAAACTGGTTCTCTTTTGGGAGACAGATTCCCCATAGGGACCACCATAACTGGTGCTTGTATTTTCTTGGATAGGAGCATGAGATTCTGAAGGCTGAGTTGAGACAACAGTGGAGTGCTCACACTGAGTGCATACCAAAATAAAAAGAGAGAGATGGCTCTAGTTGAGATGTTCACTGTGTTTGCAGAGATGAAGTAGGGGCCTGCATATATCCCACCTCAAAAGGAAAAAAAAGTTATTGAGGTCTAGTAGCATGTGCAGAAAGAGAGATGCTGTAACTTGCTGATTGCCAGGTACTGTCTAAGTCTGAGGATATCATATTTGCAAAGGAGCATTTGCAATTCCCAGTACTTAATTTTACCTAAGCATCTGGCATTACCCTTGTGAAATTTGTCATGCTGCCATGGTTACCATTGGTGATTGTAGACATTTTGTTTGTTAAATTTTCCCTTAGCACTTTGCTTGTGGTCCTCCAGAGGTTCCTCGCAGCCCTGCTGTACTGTCAGATGGAACACTAAGCCTACCCTCAGAGGTACCAACACACCTCTCACCCACTAGCCAATCCTAAGTGTGACCTGTTTTCTTGATCATATAAATTTACCTATCACTATGGATGGACAATTTCCCACAGTTTCTCCAGCCAACCTGGTTGACATGGGCATCCTGAGGCAGTGTAACAACTGCTTCATGTTCACAGACAACCCTACTCCTAGTCCACACAAACACAACATGTGAGAGATGCAACTATATTAAAAACCTTGAATACATGCTTTCTCACACACCAGTGAGTACATATGACAATGAGGGGATTGCCAGCATGTACACCTCACCTCCTACTCCACCCAAACCCACATCACACATAGCTACATAGGCAGAGGTCCTCACCAGAAACATACCTAAACACCAGAGACCTCCCAAACACAAGCACATTACACATAGCACTACCTCTGCAGAACACATTACACATAATAGCTCATGCACCAGTGTCTCACCAGTCAAACCCTTAAGGCAAAACACAAAATCAAACATGTTAGTCATAGGTGATTCCATCGTGAGACACACTGAAGTCCTTCTCACCAGGCTGGATATGGAAAAGATCATGGTCAGCTGTCTGTCAGGTGCCAGTTTACGCTATATCACACGTGCACACAAGTCTCTCAACAACAGGTACTGTTATGACTCCATCATAGTCCATGTCGATGTGAACCGCTTGAGACGTACCTCTCTGGACTATATGAAGAGAGACGTGACTGAGCTCTCAGACTGTGTCTCAGACAGGTATGTCCGTAGCCTTAAGCAGTATTTTGTCTTCACCTAGGATAGTGCCTCAATACCAACAGAAAATGTTTGACTTCCGTAATTGGCTTAGCTTCTGGTGTCATTCTAAGGGGATCCACTATCTGTCAGCCTGGATTGACATGATCTACATACCTCTTTGCTTTGCCAGAGATGGCCTTCATCTGTTTCCCCTGGGATTTCGGCTACTGGCTAAGCCTCTTGCCACCCCCATAGTGCATTTTTTAGGCAGTGTCTCAAGCACAAAATTCCCCAACATAAAAATTCCATCTAAAAACTACCTCAGGGTTATGTTGCAAAATGCTAGGAGTCTCAACATGAAACTGCAGTCACAGGCAACTGTTCTCACCTTGGAAGATATAGACATTTGTGCCATCACGGAGACCTGGTTCAAGGCTTGGGAAGAACACTCCAGCCATACTGGGGTTACATCTCCTTCCACACGTTCAGAGGTCAAACCGAAGGCATGAAAACTAAAGGAGGCAGTGTATCACTATTCAGTAAAGATAAATAATCCTCCAGATTGGTTAAACAGTAAGACTCCCTGGAGGTACTTCAGGTACAATTAACTGTTGGTAGGACACCTGTTCAAGGCATTGCCAGCTACAGGACCCCCTCCATGAATCAGGACAGAAAATCCACCTAAGGATGGCCAGTCAATGAAATCCACAAGTGTTTCAATTAAACTGTAGTCCTTTAATACGAATAAAACTTCGACTTGAAAATAAAATAAAAAATAAAAAAACTCGAAACTGTCCCTTGAAGATATCCGATAAGCGCTTTCGACTGTTGTCCTCCTCAGATCGTATCTGATACGATCTGAGGAAGACAACAGTCGAAAGCGCTTTTTTATTTTATTTTCAAGTCGAAGTTTTATTCATATTAAAGGACTACAGTTTAATTGGAACACTTGTGGATTTCGTTGATTGGCCATCCTTGGGTGGATTTTCTGTCTTTTTTTTCTGCCAATATTGACTGTTTTTGTGTCAGACCACCTTTAGCGTTTGGGAGTTATTTATTTATTTACCTCCATGAATCAGGACACCCACTCTGCCTATATGGCTCTACTTGAGTCTATCAAGATACATCTGAACACCATGGTTTTGGGCGACTTTAACTACCCACCTATTGACTGGGTAAATTACTCACTCAAACTCACTTGCCCAAAGGTTCTTTGACTTTATTAACTCCAATGCCATGCACCAGCTGGTTCACACCCCCACAAAGGGTGCCATCATCCTGGATCTGGTGCTTAACAATATGGGGACCAATGTAGCACCCCCCACTGTGAGGTCCTCCGTGGTGAGATCTGACCACAAATCGGTCTCATTTAAAGTAACTGTCACACCTGACCCCTCCAGCAGCAGCTAAACTAAAAAACTTCAAATCAGATTATAACCTCTTGCAGGATGGTATAAATAGCTTAATTGCACCTCCTTCCTCAGATGGAACTGGCAACTAGGCCAAGCTCTACACCAATGCCTTGAACAAACACCTATATAACTACATTGACTCGGCCATACCTGATAGGACCAAAACAAGCTCCTCAAGAAAGAGCAAACCTGCCTGGTGGACAACTGCCATTAACAGGCTTTTCAATAAGAGGAAGAAGTTGGTGTCTAAGAGTAAGAGGGAGTGAGCCCTCCTAAACTGGAAACACTCCGTCCTCAGCTTAAACAAGCAAATAAGACTCCTTGTGAAGTCCTCCAAAGCAAATGAGTCCAGATTAGCTTCCTCAACAAAGGACAACCAGAAGGCATTCTGTAGTTACATCCATAACCTAAAAGGAAAGGCCCAGATTTGTGCCGAACTGGTAGTTAGTGATACCACGTATATTGAGCCTGTTGACGTAGCTAGCCTGTTGACTGACAGGTTCTGTGAAAACTTCACTCCCCTGTGCCCACCACGTGTACCTCATGACATCCCTATCACCTGTCCCCTACCTTGCATCTCTAAAGTGCAGGTCATAAATGCCCTAAGGCCAAAAACACAGAATCTATGGGACCTGATAACACCCCAGGCTGCATGAATTAGCAACACCGCTGGGTACTCTTTTCAATCATAGTCTAAGCACCAGCTTTGTGCCAGCTGAATGGAAAATGGTCATCGTTATTCCCTTGCACAAAGGTGGTGCTTCCACTGACCCAGGAGCTATAAACCTATTATCCTGACTAGCCTTATCTGCAAGGCCATGGAGCAAATCATCGTGGACCTTATCAACAAAGATTTAGGTAATCTCCAAACACTTTACCCTACTCAGTTTGATTTGTCAAAGGGAGAGCATGCCTGTTAAACCTGGTGGACTTCTTTGAGACAGTCACCAAAGCCCTGGATGAGAGGAAATCTGTGCATCCAGCCTATCTGAACTTGGTCAAGGCATTTGACACTATCCTCTACTCAGGCATCATTGACAAACTCACCCAACTAGGCATCGACCCTTATATCGTTAGATAGGTCGCTCACTGATAGAACCCATATAGTCAAAACAGGAGACTCCATCTCCAACAGCAGACCCGTAACCAGTGGTGTTCCACAGGGATCAGTCCTGGGACCTGTACTGTTTGGAATCTGTTTCTCCAAAGTACAAGCAAAAACTAAAGGTCTGTGGATGACAACGTTTTCTAATTACTGCAGACTAGGTGCGGTCACAGAATCACCAAATGATGGCAACTTCCTACAAGAGGGTCTTAGACAAACAAATAATTGGTGCCAAAGTCATGGCCTTAAACTCAATGCAAAAAATGTATGATCATTCCTTTCTGTAAAAGCAATGTTCCTGCTAACTACAATATGAATAGCAGCACCTTAAGTATGCACTCAGTGGTGAGGGACCTGGGCACACAGGTTGACAGCAACCCCATGTCTCCACAGCATACCTCTCTACCTGGAATCGTCAAAAATCTGGACAAAGACCTATTTAATGTAGGTACAACTGGCCAAAAATGTGTACACTAATTAACATAGCATTTGCATACATAATTATGCAGTTCCACCCACTTCAATGGAGTTGTGGGATGACCGCTTTTAAACCACTTTTAAACACAAACTGAAGAAAAGACAAAATATTAAACACTAAATGTAACCAGAACAATAGTGTTTTATTTATAGGTTCATAAGTATGTACTAAGCTAATGGCCCTGGAGCCTATACAAGCCTAGCCCAGGAAATTCCCCGGCATAATGCCGCCCAAAGTTAGTTTCCAGTGCCCTTGTAAAGCAAGGCCACCAAGGTGATCCCCAGGGTGACTGTCACCCGAAGTTAGTTTCCTGTGCCCCTGTCAAGCAGGGCCACTGAAGTGATATCCAGGGTGAACTTCCTATTGCCCATCTACTTGTCAAGATTTCTCTTGAAAAGGGCTAGTGAAGTGCTCTGCTTGATGTGAATGGAGAGTTTGTTCCAGAGTATGGGAAGTTGATGGGTTAGGAACCTGTCCCTCCAGCATGTTCTGTTTATGATGGTAATGAGGTTTAGGTCCCTGGAGCGTGTGGTGCGGAGGAATTGGGATTTCTGTAGATGGAGCATATCTAGCAGCTCAGGGTCCGACATGGCCTTGTACGTCAAGCAGAGATCACCTCTTAAGTAGGCGCTATGAGACCGAATATAGCTGGAGTTTTTTTTGAGTCCGTCAGTGTAGGGTATATGTCTGAGGCTTAAGATCCTCTTAGGTATTTTTTGTGGCCTTTCCAGTTGTTGTAGGTGTCTAGCGAGGTACATACCGAATGGGGCGTTATATTCAATAATAGGTCTGATGAGGGACGAGTAAAGATGGACTATGACTTCTTCCTGGATGAGAAACCTTTTGTGATAAGATGTGCTACATAGAAGTGCTTTCTGAACACAGTGGCGATGTTATCAAAGGAGAGGTTGCTGTCAACCTGTGTCCCCAGGTCTCTTGTCACACCCTCGGTGTTTAGCAGATTACCGTCTATGTGGTAGTTAATGGGCACCAAATTTTTTCCAAAGGGAATGACAGTGCACTTTTTGGCATTGAGCTTGAGGCCATGGTTCTTGCACCAGTCATTGGTCTCAGTGAGGCCTTGTTGTAGGATGTCTACATCCATAGGAAAATCTATAATTGCTCCCAATTTACAGTCATCTGTGAATTTGGTTAACTAGAGTTCCTTTGTGTTGGCTTGTACTTCAGAGAAGTAGATGCCAAACAGGAGAGGACCCAGGACGGATCCCAGTGGAATGTCACTTGTAACTGGTCGGTAGTCAAGATTTAGAGTCAACTACTTTTACAGTGTGTGTTCTGTCAGTGAGCCAGTTGGCTACCCATCTTGTGACATAAGGGTTTATGCCTAGTTTAGTGAGTTTACCTATGATTCCTGAGTGAGGGATAGTGTTGAAGGCCTTGGCAAGATCCATGTAGGCTGTGTGCACTACCTTGCCCATCCATAGCTCTGGTGACAGACTCAAAGAAGTCTATCAGGTTGAGCAGGCATGATCTGCCTTTCACAAACCCAAACTGTGTGGGATCCAGAGTTTTGAGATTCCCTATGTCCGTATTGATAAAGTCCATGATGATGCACTCCATGGCCTTACATATCAGACTCGTCACGCTAATGAGATGGTAGTTCCCAGGATCTGTGGTCGCTCCCCCTTTGTGCAGTGGGATGACCGTAGCAGTGTGCCATTCAGCCTTTACTCAACCTCTTGCCGCCCAGACCCTAACCACAGACGCATCAGACTATGCCTAGGGGGCACACCTGGATGACAATTGCATTCACGGCTACTGGAGCCCAATTCAGTCTCATCTGCACATCAACCAAAAAGAGATGCTTAGCTGTTCAGCATGCTCTGACAGCTTTCAGGTCCCTGCTCTCACCAGGACTCCTGCTGATAAAAACAGACAACACCATAGTTATGTGGTACATCAACAAGCAGAGGGGAACACACACTTTCCCGCTCTGCAGGCTAGCCATGACCCTGTGGAACACTGCTGTGGACATGCAGATTCATCTGCAAGCTCAATTCCTGCCAGGCAAACAAAACTGTCTGGCAGACAATTAAGCAGAAATCTCCTAGACCCACACGAGTGGTAATTAGACCCCAGCACCTTCAGTATTGTAATCCAGAAATGGGGGACCCCAGAGGTGGACCTCTTTGCCTCCCCCTGCAATCGCCAGCTCAGCAAATTCTGCTCCAGGAAACCTCACAGCAAGGCCTGGAAAGTGGATGGCCCTATCCTTCCAGTGGGAAAACCTCTCAATCTATGCAATCCCCCCCCTCTGCCTCTTCTCCTCAGGAATATTACTGAAAATAAGGCAGGACAAACCAAGAACAATCCTGATTGCCCCAGACTGGCCACACCAGCACTGGTACCCACTACTGTGCAGCCTGTCACCGGTGCCACCCTGTCACCTAAACCAGATTCCAACCCTCCTTACTCAGCAGGGGGGACAGATCTTGCATCCTCAACTGCAAACCATGGATCTTGCAGCCTGGCTTATTCCTTAAATTTTCCCCCAGTGACCAGCCTAAGCAAGCAGGTACTGGATGTCTTTCTTGAAGCCAGAAGACCCAGTACAAGGAATCCTGTGGCTGATAAGTGGAAAAGGTATTGTTCTTGGATTCACTCTAAAGGAGAGGACACAGCACTGCCGTCCTTACCTCTAATACTGGATTACCTAGCAGACCTACTCCACAGAGGCCTATCCTTCTCCTCCATTAAGATCCATGCCTCTGCCATTTCAGCTCATTAAAACAGTGAGCCACCTCTTTTCTCTCACCCTCTTATCAAATTTCTTGAGAGGGGCAAACAGCTTAAGGCCACCAAGGAGAGCACCCACCCCTGCTTGGGACCTTAACTTTGTACTGGAAAAGCTCACGCTACCCCCCTTTGAGCCTGCAGCATCAGCAGAGTTAAAATTCCTCTCTTGGAAAACAGCCTTGCTTCTGGCCATCACTTCAGCTAGAAGAGTGTCTGAACTACAAGCACGTATGGCTGTAGAACCCTTCATTATTTTTCATGCTGACAGGGTTTACCACAGGACTAACCTTTCCTTTATGCCTAAAGTGGTGTCCATTGTGTCTCTCAGCCAATGTGTTCATTTGTCAAACTTCTTCCCTAATCCTCAAAGTAAAGGGGAAAGAATCCTGCACTCCTTGGACATACACAGACAGCTAAGATTCTACCTTGATAGGACTAAGCCCTTCAGACAATCTGACCAGTTACTAGTCAGCTTTGCACCAGGGGCAGAGAGCAAGGCCATTTCAAAACAATCTCCAAATGGATAGCACACTGCATCCATTTCTGCTACAAGCACCATGGGAAACTAACCCCTCAAGGGGGTCAGAATACATTCCACTAGAGCAACTTCTACCTCTACAGCATCCCTCAGGGGAGTCCCTACCAGGGACATCCTGGAAGCTGCTACCTGGAGTTCTGTACTCACTTTCACCAAGCATTACCGCCTGCCTATCTTTTCCAAATCCAGGGCGGGTTTTGCAACAGCAGTCCTGCAGGCCATACTAGCCAGCCCCAACTCTTCTTAACTGCCTTCACCCTTTCTTCAGCTTTGGGAATCAACCCAAGTGTGATGTCTGCAACAGTGAAACACAAAGAACATAGTACAGTTGTGTACACTTTCATAAATGTAGATGTTCAAGTGTATTCACTGTTGCAGTCCTGGTTTCCCTCCCTCCAGCCCCCTTGTCTGTCTCTCTCCTCTCTGTGTCTATTACTCACCCCCTTCAGGGATATTGGTATTTATTTTTTACTGGTGGTGGTTTCCCCACCATAACCTAGCCTCCTGTGGGCAAGAAAAATTGATGGAATGGCGTTGGCTGCCTGTTTATATACACCTGACGTCAGTCCTGAAGCGACAGCAACCGACGCAGAAATGCTAAGTCTCTGGTATTTGGCCCGACTGAGGGCTACCTGCAGGTAAATAACCCAAGTGTGATGACTGCAACAGTGAATACACTCGAACATCTACATTTATGGTAAGTGTACACAACTGTACTTTCTTCATCACATACTCTTCCAAGTAATGAAAGAACCAATTCTTCCTTTCTATGTGGGGAGTGTTTTTTATTCAAGGATGTCCCATTTTCAAAAGAAAGAAGTATTCTTGGAGACAATTTCTGAATCTTTCTTTCTTAAACCTGTTTGTGGTAGTGCTCACATTCAAAATGATGTCACTTCTCAACCTATTACCTCTTCCTCTTTAAAGTTGACTAGTAACACTAGACTTAAAAGATGCTTATCGCATCCCTTTTCATCCAGACATCAGACATTTGTTAAGGTTTTGTGTGCTTGGATCACATTGTCAGTCCTTTGGCTTAACCTAAATCCACTGCACCAAGAGTGTTCTTAGTGTCTAGTTCCAGTTATAGCTCATTGCAGGCTACAGGCATCCACATTTTCTCACAATTTAGACTTGTTTATGTTTGGAGAGTCTTTTTCAAAGTGTCAGGCATCTCCCTGTTTTGGATGAGAGATCTCTTACACAGGGTAGGATATCCGAGAACATTCAGAAATCATTCTTAACTCTTTCACACAGGATGTGTTCCTGTGATGTCAAATAGACACCTCATTTCAAATAACTTTTCTTCAAAGCAAAAGGTGGCTCTATATCTAGATCTATTTCTAAGGTTTTCCACTTAGACTTTGGTCACTGCAAGGGAATACCTCAAGATTTTCCGTCAAATGGCATCTATGATTCTCATGATACCCCTGGCAATCCACATGAGAAAGATACAGTGGCATCTGAAATCTCTTTGGTCCCAGCACCAACACCTTTTTTATCTTTTCAAGTTCCAGTGCTAGGATTTTTCAGAAGTGAAATCAATTTATAGAGACAACAGATATCCTTAAATCTAGGTCTCCCTTCTCTCTGCCCCAAAGCAGTCAGTCACCCCAGATGCTTTGGACTTTGCTTGGAGAGCAGATTCATGTTAGCAAAAAGTGCTTGTGGTATGGGGTACCAAGGAAAGGTGCAAGCACATAAATATAAAGGAGATGCTTGCCATGGTCAAGGCACTCAATTTTCTGAACCATCCTTGCCCCTGGGACCTCTTCAGAGTCATGTGGTACATCAACAGGTAAGGAGAAACTAGGTCATAGCCCCTATGTAGACGAGCCATGTTAGGTTGGGATATAGCTTCACAGTACAGTCTCACTCTGCATGCATCCTACATTCCATCAGAGCAAAATTGTGGGGCAGGACCAAGGCAGACCCTCACAAATGGAAACTAGATCAGGGAGTCTTTCATGATTTGATCCATCTCTAGGGAGTTCCTCCAGTACAGCTCTTTGCCTCCCCCTCTGTACAGTCAACTGGCAAGATATTGTTCCAGGACTCCATGCAAGAAGACCTGGTAGACAGGCGCCTTTTCTTTTCCTTGGACGGGAATGTTTTTGTATGCTTTTCTACCCTTTCCATTAATATAAAGGGTATTTCTGAAGATTGAGAAGGAATCCCCCAAGATTATTGTGTTGACTCTCTCCTGGCCCAGGCAGACATGGTTCTCCTTTCTTTTGGAAATGGCCAGGTGCAATTACCACAAGCTTCCTCACAGACTGTTTTTACTCTCTCAAGAACAGGGGTATTTGATACACCCTGACATCAGTCAACTTCAGTTGACTGCCTGGAAGAAAGAGTCTTAATTCCTTTAAGGCACCTGTTTATTGAGGACATGCAGCAGGTACTAATGGAGGTAAGAAAAGCCTACTACTAGAAAAATTATGTATTAGCAAATGGAAAATGTTTTCTAGTTGGTGCCAACAACACAACCAGCATCCATTCAGGCCTGGTTTTTCTCTGGTTTTACAATATTTGTGAGAGTTATTCTATGACCTTTCTTATTCCTCTGTCAAAGGTTCATTTATTGGCCATTTCAGCATGTCTGCCCATAGATCTCCTCTTTTATTGCAGTCTTATGTCAAAATGTTTTTGAAAAGGATTCTGCATAAGAGATCTCCAAGAAAACCTGTGTCCCTTCTTTGGATCTTAATTTTGTGTTCTAGAAGCTCATACGTCCTTCATTTGAACCAGCTAACCTACCTGTCTTGAGGTTCTTAACATGGAAAACAGTATTACTGCATGCTCCGACCTCTGCAAGAAGAGTATCTGAGTTGGAAGCTTTTATGGTGAGTCAGCCCTATCTCATTTTCAATAGGAACAGTGTTTGAGCACTAATCTTTCTTTTATGCTTAGTGGCATGCAAGTTTACTTTGTCAATCTGTCCATCTCCCGGTTTCATTACCTGAACTTATAATGAGGGAGAAAAGAATACTTTGTACCTTAGACGTCCACAGACAACTCTGTTGCCATCTTGACAGAACTATAATCTGATTTTGTCAATTTTCATTCATTCATCAACTGTTTAGTTTGGATCTGATCCTCGATCTGATTCAGGTGTTACAATAGCTCATGGCCACCAAAAAACTCTTGAGCTGTTTCGCTACCCATAATGCACCAACCCCTAGCTACCTCAGATCTCGTTTGCAGCTTTCACATCTAGATGTGGTCACCTTCAGCTCTTGAGGCAAAGAGTGGGAGCTAAGATTTCTTCTAATATATTTCCTTTTCAAAACAGTTTATTTGTTCTATATTTTTTTTTTCTTCTTCACTGTATTAGTAAACTCCTTCTGTGCACTCTTTAGTGTAATTTTCTATCTGCCATTGTTGGTAGGCCTAATTTTTCTTCCCAACCCTTATACACTTTGTGTATTTAAGTATACCATTGCTTGTACAATTTTATTTCTTCTCTTTTTACAGTTTGTGTAATAGTTTCAGTACCGTTGGTGATACTTTACCTGTTTTTGTCCTTTCCTAGTATTTAAAAAAAGTTTGTGTAATTTTTGGTTTAATCTCTCTTTCTCAGGATGTCCAAAAACGGTCCTTGGGATTCAAGAAATGTGGTAAGTGTGGGCACAAACTGACTCTGATGCCCATTCTCTCCGCATCTACTGCAGGGCCCAGATCATTTAGAGAGAGATTGCAGCATTTGCAGTAAGTTTAATCCTCTTGCTGACAGGAGAAATAAATTAATATTAAAGAGTTTGCTGCCCACCTCTTTCTGAAGTCATCACTGGGGCTCAATTCCCCCAAACAGAAGCTTTTCCGCTTCTTCTTTATTAGAACCTCCTAAGAAAAGACAGAATTCGGATCTGAATCTTGTTACAATCCAACCTTCTTTGGATCTGACAAAGTCTACATCGGATCCTACTGTCTTGGGGTCTGAAGCTTCTACCCAGGACTACATATTTGGACACACTTCCATCCAAAGTGCTTTCATCGTTTTTTGGAAATGCACCCTAAATCTCCTTCCCTGGCTTCTTCTTCTTCCAGGAGTTTGTCTGAAGCTGATGTGGAAAGGATGTTGATGAGATTTCTCAAGGAGTAGATTCAGATGGGAGTTCCTCCAGCTCCTACCCCTTCGGGTCAGAAAGCCCATTCATCTTCTATTCCACCAATTACAGCTCCTTCTCTAATCCAAACTATTGTTTTAGAGACCTTTGATCTGAGCCATCCTGGTCCATCTGGTTCGGATCTAAAGAAAGCCCCTTCTTTGGATCCGAATATCACTATGAGTGCACCAGTTCTAATGTCCTTGGAACCAGATGACTTTCGGAGCAAAACATCCCTGTCTGGTCAGAGAGGTTGAAGTCAACTATGAAGTTTTCAGAGCCGTCTCTTCCTCTTGGACCCTCTGCACTGGACAGCTCGACTGTTGACTTCGGCTTCGGGTAAGTTGCCTTTGGGGCAGAGGGAACCAATGGGCCAGAAACCTGCTTTCTCAGCTCCATTGTTTTCCTTCTGTCTGGAACAATCTGCTTTTGAGGTTGTGAAGAGAGTTTTCTCTGCTCTGGCAGGACAGAGTGAGCCTACCCCTCAGATCCTCCTCCTACTTCAGATGTGTCTGTGCTTTGAGCCACATCATTCTAGGCCACAGCGACAGCCAGCTCAAACCCTTCAGACTAACCAGCAGGGTATTCTGTCCTCTTAGGATCATAGGAAGTCTTCTGATACTTCATAGGAACATCCTACCAAGGAAGTCCTTAGGAAGAGGAAGTGCAAAAGGAGGCACTTGGACTCCTCTCAGGAGTCAGCATGGAGGATACTGATTTTGATGGAGGAAGGTCACCAGAATCGCCTTGCAATTACATCTCATTTGGAGACATTCTTGAGATCCTTAAACAGAAAGGTGGTTGGTTTTCCCAAGATCCTTCCTCAGAGGAATCTGCATTTCTGGAGGCCTGTAGAGCTGGCCCATCTACCCTCCTGGTTTACTCCGCCTGCCGATGAGCTCATTCACTTGGTCTCTAGGCAGGTATGGAAGGAGCCTGATGCAGTTGAGCCAATCCCCAAGAGATCAGATTCTGGCTCCTCCGTTAAGAAGGGAATTTTAGAGTAAGGGTGATCATGGTGGCAACCATTAAGAAGGAACTTGCTGAACAGAGTTCCATTGTCCATCCTCCTAACAGAGAGTCCAGGGCATTGAACAGATTTGGGAAGCGTGTTTATGCTTCAGCGATTTTTGCCCTTAGACTGCTGAAATGTCTGGCACATTTTACAAGACTTCAAAGAGATGTGATTGAAGAGCTATCAAAATCTCTTTCAGGAGCCAACACTGCTGTTGCTCAGTCTTCAGTAGCTTCTCATTTGGCTACCCTACAACCTATCTCAAACTCGTCCATGAGGCTTGATTGCATACAGCCGAAGGTGTCTCAAGGGCCATGGTTTCAGGCATTTCCATTAGGAGACATGCCTGGATGCACTTATGTGACTTTCCTGAGCCCTTCAAGTCTTCATTTGTCAGTGCTCCGTTTGACAGCTCCTCTTTGTTTGGCCCACAGTTAAGGATACACACTACAGGTGTGAGAAAGATGGAAAGACTCTCTTCAGTGGAAGTACATTTCTCAACCCTTCAAAGAACCATTTCTAAGAATCAACGGGGAGGTTGAAAAATGTGGTTCAAGAAGTCCCAGGGTCCTTTGCAAGATGCATGTGGAGAAAGCTCCCCTGAAGGCAGAGGTGGGGAGCTACAATGGAAGATGATCTTGTAGCAGAGGAGGCCTGCAGAACCAAGGATCTAGAGATTCTTTCTCTGACAGACGCTGTCAGTGCTCCTGAAAGGAGGCCCAGTTGTCCACCTCTGGAGGCAGTCAGGGGTCCCTTGTCCCTGCACCAGAGAGCCTGGCAAGATATAACAAAAGACAACTGGGTGCTGAGGATTATTTCCATAGGATATATCATTCCCTTTTTCCTACCTTCTCCACCTGTACAAAAGGTTCCTGACATTCCACCCAGTTAGAGGAAAGCAGCAGCACAAGAGATAACAAAAGCTGATAGAAGAGAGTCATCCAAGAGGTCCCACCAGGCCAGATAGAATCAGAACTTACAATTCTTTTTAGTGCCCAAGAAAATGGGACTGGAGACCAATTTTGGATCTCAGTGTCTTGAGCAAGTGTGTTCAACACACAAAGTTTCAGATGGTCACGGTTCAGTCCAGTTTGCCCTTTTTGTGCAAGTATGAGTGGATGTGCTCAATATACCTTCAGGATGCGTACTGTCACATAAAAATGAACAGAGTCCAGAAGGTTTTTTACGCTTCCAGCTAGGAGTCTGTCATTATCAGTTAAGAGCAATGCCCTTTGGCCTCACCACAGCTCCCAGGGTGTTCACCAAATGCATGGCAGTGGTAGCAGCTCACTTGGGACTGCAAGGATTCCGAGGGTCTCCCTGTCTAGACAACTGTCTCATTACCACCCCAACCAGGCATCTACTACTGAAAGCACTAAATCAGGTACTTCAGATTTGCTCTCACTTAGGAATAACAAATTGCAACAAGTCACATTTAGAACCAACTCAGAGACTGGAATTTATAGGAGTGGTATTCTGCACAAAGTCTGAGATAGCTTCTCTTTCTCTATTAAGTGTGCAGACTATAAAATTCCAGGTCAGGAAAATTATTTTCATTTTCAAAATTTTGGCCTAATTGATCCTGCAAGTGTTAGGGTTAATGTCTGCAGCAATAATTCTAGTTCCCTTAGCACATTTCCACATGAGACTTCTGCAGTGGATGCTAGCAACACAATGGTCAGTTTTTCATCAACACATCTCTGAACAGATATTGATTACTCAGACATGCAAAAAATACCTTTTGCTGTGGATTCAGTCAGAACAAGGACTTTAAGGCCGTCTTCTTGTTCTCCCTCAGCCCAGAGCCATAGTGACCATTAACGCTTCTCAGGTTGGGTGGGGGAACTTCTTGGAGAAGACAGTCCAAGGTACTTGGTCCTCCGAAGAGGCCATCTTGTATGTCCGTGTTCTAGAGATGAGAGTGGTGCTGTTCGCATTGCAAGCATTCCAAGACTCTCTCCCTCTCGGGACAATTGCTTTGCAGTTAAATAACATGTCAGTAGTTTGGTACATCAGCAAACAAGGGGAAATCTGGTCTTATTCTTTGTTGAGAAGCCATCATTGTGTAGCAATGGGTGATATCCTCCAAACGCTTTCTGATAGCAATGCATATTCTGGTGAACTCCAACGTGATAGCAGACAGACTGAACAGGTCCATTTTACTTCCTCACGAGTGGTCTCTCAGCAGGAAAGTGACAGATATGATTTTCCGTCAATGTGGCCAGCTTTGCTGCGATCTTTTTGCATCTCCCCTAAACAATAAATGCAGTAGCTTCTTTGCCATGATCCCCCCTCTGGGAGAATCACCAAGGGATGCTCTATTCCACAAATGCATCCCGGTCTCCTCTGTGCCTATCCCCTGTTCCCCAAATTCCTACAGAAAGCTACCCAGTTGAAGAGCAAAGTCACCCTCATTGCAACTTACTGACCTTGACAGATTTGGTTCCCCTTCCTTTGGCCTCATCTGATTTACCCACCATGGATTCTGGATCCATTTCCAGGCCTTCTGTCTCATTTGACAGTCATGATTCATCCAGATATCTCAAACCTCAAGCTTAACATGCATGGTTTCTCAAATTCCCTCAGTAGCCAGACAACCAATGCTCTCTTCCCCTTTTCATTGCATACAAAAAAACTCTACAGAAGTAAGTGAAAGAAGTTTGCTTTTTGGGCACAACAGAAACTTTTATTGATCCCTTCTCAGCTCCAGTGCAATCTGTGGTGGAATTTTTGGCAGCTGTTTTTAATGAAGGTGTTAGCTCATCAACTAGTAGAGTCCAATTGGCAATCTCTAGTTAGTCATACTGGACTTCAGAATTCCTCATTGGCCACATCTAAGTTGTATAAAGCCTTTTTGAGAGACACTCTCCTGTTAAGACCCCCGTTTAAAAATCCTACTCCACCATGGGATTTAAATTTCGTGCTGCAGACCTTAATTCATTCTCCCTTTGAACCAGCAGCTAAATGTGATCTTAAATTCCTGATATGGGAAACTATCTTTCTAGTGGCTATTACTCTGCTAGAAGGATTTCAGAACTTCAAGCATTGTCCTCTAAACCTCCTTACTTGATTTTGCATAAGGATAAGAGTAGCCTTATGTACCAACACTTATTTCTTTCCTAAGGTGGTGTCAGATTTCAAGATCAACCAGTCCATTAATTTTCCAGTTTTCTTCCCTAAATTTACAAACAAGGGTGAATATATGTTGCATTTATTTATTGGATGTTCACAGACAGTTAACATTTCTACTTGCATAGAACAAAAGAATTTAGGAAGACAGATCAATTATTCTTGTCCTTTGCAGATACTAAATTGAGCAAACCAGTAGTAAAGATCACATCTGATGATAATCAGTTTTCATTCAGTCATCAGCCTGTGGGTTTGGTTCTGATCCTCGGAACCGACTCAGCCACTACCATCGCTTGTGGTAACCAAAAAACTCACAAGCTTATCCCTTACTCACAATTCATGTATCCCAGTTACCTCAGATCGAGTTTGATAGACAAAAGGAAATATTAGTCATAAGACATTCATTGAGACTATCTCTGGAACCACAATTATATACCAAGGATAATAATCTGTTAGTCACCCATTCCTCTAGCAATCCAAGGGCATAGGGGTTGTACGGAGGGGAGTTGAAGAATGAAGATTGAAAACAGAGATGGAACATTATGGTGAGTGCATAACTTCTTTATCTGATGTTGTAAGTTATCATTCTATCCTCAATCTCTGGGACAGAGTCCCCAGCTTCCTTAGATCCTGGGTGGACTCAAAGAAGGATGTTCCTGAGCACCATTGAACTAAATGATGCTCTTCTTCTGGAGTCCAGATCTGATTTGTAATGTGTAATGAAAGTATGGGGAGTAGACAAAGTTACTGCACAAACATGATCCATGGAGGCTGTAGACTGGAAGACAACTGAAGTTATTACAGCTCTACCTGAATGTGCTTTCAAAGGTTTCGATAAAGCAATCCCCAATTTGTTGATGAAAGAAATGCAATGTCTAGGCCATCTAGCCAATGTGTCTTTGCACATAGGTTTTCGTAGTTTGTAAGAGATAAACAACTGGTCAGATTTTCTGATAGCTTTTGTTCTGTGAAGATAAAACCGTAATTGTCTATGAGCATCTAATAAGTGTAAGCAATATTCACCCTTATTAGCAAATTTGGGGAAGAACACTGGTAGATTAATAGTTTGATTAATATTGAATTTTGAAACCATCTTTGGCAGAAAAGACACTAAAAAAATAGTTTACCAGGACAGAAACTTAAGATCACAATCTGCTGCTAGTTCAAAAGGAGGTTGTATAATTGCTTGCAACGCCAGGTTTAGGTCCCAAGGAAGGGTTGGATCCTTGTAAGGAGGCTTTAAAAGAAGAGTACCTCTCAAAAAAGCTTTATAAAGTTTATGAGAAGCAAGTGATGAATCTTCAATCCAATATGAAAATTGGATATAGGTGCCAATTGTCGAAGACGAAGCCTCTTCATTGAATAGTGTGGCAAGAAATTCAAGAATCTTATGACTAGGTACTGAAGAAGGGTCAACATTAGTTTGAAGTACCCAAAAGACAAACCTTTTCCGTTTACTGATGTAAAGTTTATGCATAGATGGGTTGCGAGAGGCCAAATGTATGGGTCGGACAGGGGAAGAGAGCATAAATTGTCTGGCTATTAATGGAATTCGAAAAATGAAGTTGTCAGCTTGAGGTTCAAGCTGTTCAGGTGGATCAGGCCTGTGAGATGGGACAGGAGATCTGGAAGTTGGTCCAGGATCCAAAGTTAGGGAATTAGATGAAGCCAAAGTAGGGGGAACCAAATCTGTTGAGGTCAGTAAGGTGCAGTGAGGATTGTTTTGCTCTTCAGCCCAATTGCTTTTTGCAGAAACCTTGGAATTAGAGGAATCGGAGGAAAGGCGTAAGACTGGAGGGCCAATTGTCAAGAACAGCATTCCTTGCTGATTCTCCCTGAGAAGGGATTAGGGCAATGTAGTTGCTGCACTTGTTGTTTAGGAGAGAGGCATAAAGATCACAGCAAGACTGGTTTCATTGATGGAATATTCCCTCAGACACTTTTGGATTGAGGGACCACTCGTGAGGCAGGAGTATGCATCTGCTCAATTTGTCTGCTATCACATTGGACTTCCCGGAATGCGCATTGCTATGAGAAAGCAGTTGGATGAGAATGCCCACAGCTACACTCAGAGAGCTTCTCGACACAAGGGATAGGACTTGGTTCCTCCTTGCTTGTTGATGTATCAAACTACTGACATGATGTCCTTTTGAATCTCATTTGTAGAGCATCCTGGAAGGTCTGCAGTGCTAAAAGAACTGCTCTCATCGCTATGATATTGATATGCAAGTTGGCCTCTATTAGGGACCAAGTGCCATGGACAGTGTTCCCCAGATAATGCCACCTCCCATCCTAACTGGGAAGCGTCTGTGGCCTTGAGTGGAGAGGGGTGAAAGGACGGCGTTGTAGAATTTGTTCCGACTGAATCCAGCATTTGACATCTCTACACTGTAAAATTCTCATGTGAAATCTAGCTAAGAGGACTACAGATGTTCTTCTTGTTTCACTGTTGTAGTCATCTCCTGTGGGTTATACCTGTTGTGGTAGCCCTCGGCCGGCCTGAATACCAGAGTCAGTGTTTTCATGTGCCGGCTGCTGTCACCTGTTGTCTGACGTCAGGACTATAAAGCAAGGCAGCTGACGTCATTACATCAGTCTTTATTGCCATGGAGCCCATAGCAGAAGCAGTTCGCACAAGTGCTGGTTGGTCGCTACCAGAAGTCGAATTTCAGCAGAAAATTCCTAAAGCTAAGTACCCCGTTGGGGACCCTTTTTTTCTTGCTCTAACCGATGTCTGAAAAAGTTAACAATTGTTTCGCCAATGGAAAGCAGATCCCACACCGAGACTTTCATTCTTACTGCATCACTTGTTTAGGCCCAGACCACGACATCCCTCGTTGCCGGTTCTGTGCCCTCTTTAGCGTGAGAACCATTCGCCGTAGACCTCTTTTTGTAGACAATTATTTTTGTATTCTGCCTTCGAATTCAGATATGGCGTCCATTAGCCAACAATCCACCAACATTCTGAAAAAACATAAAGATAGAGACAGGCCACACAAGGCCAAGCCTTCCAATGACACTACCGCTAAGCAAGTAGTCAGTTCTCTGGAATTCAGTGAGGCACTTTTGCAGCCCCTGATGCCCGACTCGTTTTCTACGCTGGTCTCTACCGAGACCCTTTCGGAGTCCAGTATGCCGCAAAAATCTACTTTGTCTTCCGAGCCTTTGGCTGTTTCTGCCTCGGTTGGGTCTGGAGCTGCAACGCAGGCACCAGCTTCCGAGGAGGCTGTTCGCACTACCGATTCTAGACAAAAACCGAGATGATCCCTTCCAACTACCCTTTCTCAGAGACCGACGGATTCTCTCAGGCCTCGAAGCCAAGCCACTCCTAGGAAATGTGCTTCTAACCACCATCTTGCTACTGCTCCCCCACCCCAAGCTGAAATGCTTAAAATGGTGGAGGATCTCATCTCCCTTATCAGCGATACTCAAGCCCCCACTCCAAAAAGAAAAAGGCTTCCTTCTCCATAAATTATGACAGACCAAGAGTAAGAAACACCACTGTCACACAAACTGATAAAAAGCCACAAGAAAGAAGCCAGGAATCCACAGAAATGTTTAAGCTCTGTCGTCTCAAAATAGAAACTTCATCAGAATATTATAATACTAGCCACAACCCACCCTTGTATACAAAACCAGGTTCATTCAATTAATGACATAATTTCCTTTATACAGAAAAAGTACATATAATTAAATCCATGTTCACTATAAAACACAGCAATATTTAAAAACATTCCATCCACTGAATACTATCATTATATCCACATAATCTGTTAAGAATCCCTAAAATTGCTAAAAGATTTATAAATATGAAAAAATTACATAAGAAATTCCGCTTTTAGCCTCAAAATTGAGCGAATAGAAATAGCACTGTTAAGTCCAGGATACTCAGAGGCATTAGCTCTCAATTGCCATCTGAGTTCCTTTAGTTTTAAGTAATGATCTATAATAATGAACTTGAAGCTATGTCCATTGTGAGAAGCATTTTTCATATCTTTTTTGCCGATATCATAATAATGTTGGTATGTTCTAGTCCTAAGTGCATTGATAGTCTTCCCTATGTAAAAACAGGGGCACATGGAACATAGGGCTAAATATATCACTGCCTTACTACTACAGGAGAATTTCTTCTCTGAAGAATATTTCAAATAATTAGGTATAAACACATCTTGGTCCTCCACTATATATTTTCACTGTAGGCAAAATCCACATTTATACATACTCCCATGCTTCTATTATCCTTGTTGTGTGTCTCTGTCATATTTTTTATTCTTAGATCTTTCCTGTAAACTATCTTGGGGGATAAACCCACTAGTTGAAGGTGGTCCTGATTTGCACTAAAAATGTTCCAGTTATTTGTTGTTATGTTTCTTATACCATAGAACTGGTTATTAAGTCTAAAAAGAGCTGATTTGTTATGGCACATCCTGTTTTGCCATTTGTCATCCCCTTCCATACCATATTCCCTTCCTAATAGGGCGGCAAAATATCCACTTTCCCTTTTCAACACTACTTCATGTAGTATGTTATCTACAAATACTACGGGATACCTTCTTTTTATCAGCATGTTCTTTTAACACATTGAGTTGTATTAATTTCCCTCCACCTGACACCGTTCTAGTTAACCGCACCTCCTGTCCTCCCCTCTAAGCATTGGACCTTCCCTGCAACCAGCAGACAGGACCAAAGTAAGCCCCGCAAGGGTAGGACATCCAGGCCCCTATACCAGGGCCAGCAAAGAAGCAAACAATGGACCACTTCCGCCTCTAAGGCAGGGAGTTTTAAGCTAAGCATCTATCGTAAGCATTCACAATGACTCCCCCACCCCCCCCACCCCCGCACTCCTTTCACTCATCTAAAACTAGGAGGAAGACTCACCCTCTTCAGTTGGGTCTCTACAACCAAGAGCCAGTGGGTAAATCATTTCTTAGAGATGCAGATTCTCCTTCAGCGAACTCCCAATTCCAAGAGGGTACCCAGACCTCCCCCCAAACCAGTGGGCAGAGACATTAAAACAGGTAAAAACACTAATATCCCAGGGGGCAGTAGAACCTGTCCCTCTGGATCAAACAGGAAAAGTTTTTTTACTCCAGACTGTTCCTTGTTCCCAGAAAAGAGGGCACTTGGCGCCCCATCCTGGATCTATACAAACTGAACACCTCCTTGGTGGTCTCCAGATTAAAAATGCTGACCTTGCAGCAGCTCCTGCCTATGCTTACACAAAATGCCTGGCTAGTGACACTAGATCTAAAAGATACCTACGTCCACACCCCCATCAGGGAATTGTGCAGAAAATTCCTGCGCTTCAGAGCAGGCAGTCAGCACTTTCAGTTCTGTACACTGCCCTTTGGCTTATCTCCTGCTCCCAGAGTATTCAAATGCTTGGCCCCAGCTATAGCATTCTGCAGACAGAGAAATATACAGATTTTAACCTTACCTGGGCGACTGCCTCATTCAGGCGAACAGCAAAGGAAATGTTGCTCCAGGATCATCTTTGTCAAAAAACTCCTAACTTCCCTAGGGTTCACCATCAACAAGGAAAAAATCAAAGCAACCCCCCACCAGGAAAATTGTTTTCCTGGGAGCTGTGCTAGACACAGCAACCCTAATGGCCTTCCTATCCCCAGCCAGAAAAGCAGAGCTTCCTGCATCTCTACTTCACCCAGCTGGCTTCCAGAAGTCACCTCACTGTGAGGAAGTTCCTGCAAGCCTTGGGATACATGGCATCTTGCATCCTTCTCATCCCTCTCGCCAGGCTTCACATGAGAAAGCTTCAGTGGTACTTAAAAAAAACCTTTGGTGCCAGCACTCTGTCCCTAGAGACCACTCTTCCCACTGATCCCTTGTGTAAGGGATTAATTTCTCTGGTGGGCAGAGGCCTTTGCCATGAACAAGGGTCTTCCCTTAATCTTCCGCCCTTCCGGCCAGACAGTCACCACCAACACCTCAGACATAGCTTGGGGCGCTCACCTAGCAGGCAGGTGTACCCAAGGCCTCTGGAATGCCCAGCAATTTCACTTGTACAGCAACCAGAAAGAAATGATGGCAGTGCAAAACGCTCTAACTTCCTTCCAACTCCATCTCAGGCCAGGAGACAACCTTATAAAAACAGACAACACCACAGTAATGTGGTACATTAACAAGCAGGGGGCACTCAGTCTTACCTCCTGTGCAGGTTAGCCATGAGTCTGTGGCTTACAGCCACCTCCATGGGGCTACATGTAATTCCCAATACTTACCGGGGATCAACAGCACACTGATAGACCACCTAAGCAAAAACTTACCAGACCCCCACGAATGGCAGCTCCACAGAGAAATCTTTCTGCAAATCACCCAGGAGTGGGGGAACCCAGAGGTGGATCTCTCTGCCTCGCACCTCAGCCACCAGCTGTACAAGTTTTGTACCAGGGAATATCACCTCTTAGCATGGAAGGTGGATGCCTTATCCTTCCCGTGGAACTCCCTCTTTGTGTACACATACCTTCCTCTGCTCCTTATTCCCAAAGTTCTGATCAGAATAAGAGAGAGGAGACCAAAGGTCATCCTCATCACTCCAGATTGGCCCAGACAGCATTGGTACGCCTTACTACACAGTCTGATCTTACAGCCCCCAAAGCTGCTTCCCCTAAGGTCAGACCTCTTGTCCCAGGAGAGGGGGAAGGTACTGCACCCAAACCTACAGACTCTCAAACTTTCAGCATGGCTCATACACTAAAAACTAACAAGAAGTCACTGCTAAACAAACAGGTCCTGGACATCATCACAGAGACCAGAAGGCCCAGCACAAGAAAATGTTATGCAGGAAAATGGAAAAGATTCTGCTCCTGGAAACAATCCAAAGGGGGCAGTACCACCCAACCTTCCATACCTCTCGTCCTGGATTACTTAGCAGAGTTGCTCAATAGTGGCCTCTACTTTTCCTCTATTAAAATCCATGCCTTGGCCATCTCTACACATTATAATTCAGACAAACCCCTCTTCTCTCATCCTTTGATTAAGCAATTCCTCAGAGCGGTTTCTAATATCAGACCTCCCAGAAGACCTCCTACTCCACCCTGGGACGTGAATTGTGTTGGAGAAACTAACCTTCCCTCCAGTCGAACCTGCTGCCTCAACAGAATTGAAATACCTCTCCTGGAAGATTACCTTCCGAATAGCTATCACCTTAGCCAGAAGGGTCTGTGAACTTCAAGCTCTCATGGCTGTCGAGCCCTTCATAATTTTCCATACAGACAGAATCTCCGTGAGGACTAATCCCTCCTTTATGCCCAAGGTGGTATCTGATGTGACCCTTAACCAGGCCATACACCTTCCCACCTTCTTTCTCAACCCTCAAAACAAGGGGGGAAGAATTCTACACTCACTAGACATGCACAGGCAACTGGGATACTAAATGGACCACACTAAGCCATTCAGAAAAACTGACAAACTTCTTGTAAGCTTTGCCCCAGGAGCAGAGGGGAAGCCCATCTCCAAGCAAGCCATTTCAAAATGGATTTCACACTGTATCCATTTTTGCTACACACTACATGGGAAACATCAGTAAGTCGATCAGTACCCACTCCACTGAGGTAACCTCCACTTCCACTGCCTTCTTCAGAGGAGTACCTATCAGGGTTATATTGGAAGCTGTCACCTGGACCTCTGTCCGTACCTTTACAAAGCATTACCACCTACCTCTCTTTTCTAAGTCTAGGGCAGGGTTTGCCTCTGCAATTCTGCAGGGCCTCCTGACCCATACCTAGGACTCTGCCTATCCTTCCACCCTTTACCTCAGCTTTGGGAATCCTCCCACAGGTGATGACTGCACGAAGAACTTCGTACAGTTGTGTACACTTAGCCTAAATGTAGATGTTCGAGTGTATTCACTGTTGCAGTCTTGGTTTCCCTCCTTCCAGCCCCCATTTCACATCTTCCCCTAGGGGGACACATGCTTCCCAAGGTGGCTCTTAGCCACCAGGACCACTTCTCTTTTTTCCCTTGTGCTTCTGATGGGTTATGGCAAGAAAAAACGATGTAATGACGTCAGCTGCCTTGCTTATAGTCCTGACAACCTGATGTCAGACTACAGGCAACAGCAGTCGGCACACAAAAACATTGACTCTGGTATTCGGGCCGGCCGAGAGCTACTACAGCAGGGATAACGCACAGGTGATGACTGCGACAGTGAATACACTCGAATATCTACATTTATGGTAAGTGTGCACAACTGTACTTTATAGCTGCCACCATGGATCCCAGGGACTGTAAAAACAAGTGTGCATATACTTTTTTGCTGTTGATTATCTTCTTAACTTGTGATCTGACTTTCTGTAGTCTTAGTGGGGGGAAAAAAGGCTATTGTCTGTGTTTCCAGGATAGCTCCTATGAACTCTAGACTGAGATGGTTCAAGGTGAGATTTTTCATAGTTTATGGTTATCCCCAGATAGCAACATGTCTAGAGAATCTGCTCTCTTGCCTCTAACAATTGATGCCTGGTGGGAGCAGTAATGAGACAGTCATCTAAGTACGGAAACATCTGGAATCCCAGCAGTCTCAAATGAGCCTCTACTGCTGCCATACACTTGAACACCCTGGGACTGTGATGAGACGAAAGGGCAGAACCCTGAATTGATAGTGACTGGCTCCCAGCCAGAAACGGAGAAACCTTCTGGATCACCTGTCCATCTTTATATGGTAGTATGCATCCTGAAGGTTTAATCAGCACATCCAGTGGTCCTGTTCCAAAATTGGAGGAATGGACTGAACCGTGACCATTCAGAACTTTGTTTGTCAAACTGACTTGTTCAAAACACTGAGATCCAAAATTGGTCTCTAGTCCCCTGTCTTTTTTGGCACTAAAAAGAATCTTGAGTAAGTTCTGGATCTTCTTTGGTCTGGCAGGAGTTCTTGGATGACTCTTTTTCTAGTAGTTCTTGAATTTATAGTACTGTTTGTTCCCTCTGATCAGGTGGGGCATTGGGGGTTATTTTGCAAATAGGGGGTAGAAGGAAAAAGTGTATAATATAACCTGTGAAGATTATTCTCTGCACCCAGGTATCTGATGTTATGTCTAGCCAGGCTGTCTTGTGCAGGGATCGTTGACCCCCATTTGGCCTTCTTTCAGGAGTGCTGAAAGGGTTTACCAAAGGAAGAATTTCTGACCCTTGGTTTTGAGGGCCTTCTCTGCTGTGAGCGAGGTGCCCTTCATTGAAGCTTCCCTCCTCTGCCCCTGGAGGAACCACCTCCATGTTTGTATTGAAAAGACCCTTGAAACTTTTTGAACCACATCTTTCCACTACTTTGCTGATTCCTTGAAAAGGATCATTGAGGAGTGGAAAAATGTACTCACACGGCAGACAGGGTCTTTCTGTCTTTCTCACACCTGGACAAAGTCTCTAACTTTTTAACTTTAGGGACAAACGGGGACTTGCCATCAAAGGAAGCACTTTTGAACGAAGATTTGAAGGGCTTCGCAAAATCACATAAGTACATTCAGACGTGTCTCCTGTTGGCAATGCCTGAACCCGCTGCTCTTGTCCCTTTGGCTGCATGAGACATGAGCCTCTAGGATGAGTTTGATATGGACTGCAGAGTTAGCCAACTGAGAGGCAACAGACTCCAGAACCTTTTCAGAGATGGATCCTGAAAGGGTATCTGAAAGTTCATTAATCAGATCCCTCTGCAGTCTGGTGAAAAGTGCCAAGAAATTCAAGGACCATAACACAAAGGTCATTGAAGCATAAATTTGTTTCCCAAACCTATCCATCCCCCAAGACTCCTTGTCAGGTGGAACTTTCCTCAGCTAATTCCTTTTTTGGTGCTGCCACTACAACCATAGCATCAACAGGCAAACCTTTTGACCAGAATTGCTTATCCTCTGGGGCAGTGATAATTTTGTCAGATCTCCAGGGAATGGATTCAGTGATGTCGGGAGCCTTCCATGACTGCTGAAAGATCAGATCAACGAGCTCATCAGTGGGTGGAGTTACCCAGGAGGTAGATGGGTAGATTGCACCTGATGCATCATTGGTCTAATGGATGACCTGTAATGCTTTTAAACTGGTTGTTTGTTCTGTTTTTTGAAGTCTGATGAAGCATCTTGTATAGATGTGAAAGCGCTTACTCATTTGATTAAAGCAGTGTTTTTCTAAAGAAACTGGTTGGCTTCATTTGTCGTGGAGTACCTGCAGCTTTTTTCTACTCATCTGCATATAGACTGTAGAACACTTTAGATGAAAAAGTTAGGTCTGAAAGATACAATCTAAACAAATAAGGGCCTAGGACAGAGCCCTGTGTGACACCCTGACTGTAACCAAGGATTTCACCTGTCCAGTTGCTGTATGATACTTGCCATGTCTTGTTTGTAAGCCATGCAGCTATCCATATTATCAAGAGTACATCAATTCCTAATTGAATTATTTAGTTCATCTGCCCAGTCATTACTATATGAAGCATCAGTTCTCCAAGCCATGCCAATTGCACAAATGCAATCATCACCATTAAGTCTAGATTTGCTTCTAACAATGTTAAGCAAATCATCCATCTTTTGACCCATGGAACACAGATCACCAGTGTTCTCAGCTGTTACTTTTAAATATTCATAGCATTTATTACAGTGTGTGATGCCCGTGCATTGGCCCAGTAATCAAGTAGCCTCAATCCTCACAACTAGCACCAGTGAGGGGTGTCCACATTGGGAGGTTAACAAGTACACACACAGTAAAGTACAATTTCCCTTAAGAGCACACAGAGATCACAGTCTGGGGCTGGTTTCTCCCTTTCTCTTCAGATCCCCAGTAAGACTCCCCACTGGCACAGCTATAGGGTTCACATCTCAGCCAAGTGGTCAAGCCAAAACCTCCAGCAGCCTCTCTGTCCAACCAGTGCTTCGTGTCCCTGCCCAAGTAGCTGACACACACATACTTTTGAGATTTGATTTATATGCAAACACACAGACACTCCTGGGGAAGGCAGGCTCCAATCTGCTCCATCTATTCAGTCATCTAGGTTTTCTGTCAGCCTATCCAATCTGGATATGGACCGGCTGGTTCAGAAACTCTTAAAGGCACCAGGCCTAGCTAAATTGCTGTCGGCTCAGACCCAACCGTCGGAGCCGAAGACCATTACTCTTGAATTGTCTGCTCCTCCTCCGAGCCATACCGGACCTTCGGAGCTGGAGGAGGCCGACCTGATGATTGTGGATCCCTTGGAGCCGACACCTGCTCCAGTGCCGTCGGCTCCATCTGCTCGGACGTTCTCGGTGCCGACCGGGGACCCTAGGAGCCGACACTCTCCGGTCGGGTCCGGGGAGGATAGTTGTACCGACTTGGTGCTGACTCTTCCTCTCGGGGCTTCGGTGAGCTCGGCTCCTACCTCGGGCTCGGAGCCCACGGCTTCGGTGTGGGAGGGGATCGTGGCTCCTTCTGATCTGTCGACTCCTCATCGGAGCCGTGGTACATTCAAAGCCATGAGGCGAGTGTTGTCTCCTAAGACTTCCTCATCTCAAGGTCTGGCCTCTTCCTCCCCTAAAGTGCCTATGTTAGTTTGTTTCCTCCGGTCATCCCAAGCGTAGAGACCCAGAGCCTCAGGTAGCCCCACAGGGCGCTCCCTGCTCTTCTGAGACCTCTCCAGAAGTTCCCCCTGAAGAAGTCCCCAGAAAGAGATTATGCAAGAGGAGGCATTTGGACTCCCCACAGGAGTCTCTCACATCAGACACCGACTTGGATGAATCAGAAGGGTCCCCTAGATCCCCCTCTGAGGACATCTCCTTTGCGGAGATTCTTGAAATTCTTAGGCAGAGGGGTGATTGGCAGTCCAAGAGCCCTACTGAGGACGAGTTGGTTCTCCTGAAGGCATTCGGGTCTCAACCTTCCACCTCTTGGGTGTCTCCACCCTACGATGAGCTTATGGATTTGGTCTCGTAGGGCATGGGAGTCACCAGAATCTATGGAATCTGATGTTCTTCGTGTTTCACTGTTGCAGTCATTACACTTGGGTTATCCTGCTGGCAGGCTACCCTCAGTCAGCCTGAATTCCAAAGTCTAGGTCCGGCATCGGTTGCTGTCGCCTCTTCCCTGACGTCAGTGCGCCAGGGGTATAAAAGATGTAGCCAACACCATTTTCTTCAGTCTTTCCTGCCGCGTGGTGCCTGAAGCAGAAGCAGTTCGCAAGTGCCGGTCGGCCAACTCCTGCGATTTTCGTGTTCAAATTTCAGATCCGAAGTCTTCATTAAAAGCTAATTACCCCGTTGGAGAAAACTTTTTTCTTGCTGCAGACCGATGTCAGAAAAAGTTAATAATTGTATTTCTTGTGGGCAACAAATACCTCATAAGGATTTTCATTCTTACTGTATTCCTTGCCTAGGCCCTGACCACGATGTTGCTTATTGTCGGTTTTGTGCTAGATTTAAATGGCACACTATAAAGCGCCAGCACGATTTTGCATTTCACTATTTTGGCAGAAGATTTAATTACACGATGCCGTCGGATAGCCAACCGACTACCGCAATTCACAAAAAACGCAAAGAAAAAGAAAAGGACAGGCATCTGAGGTCTAAAACCAACGAGGCTTCTTCTAAGCCAGTCACCGGTTCGCCGGCTCTCAGTGAGGCGCCTTCGCAGCCCCTGACGCCCACTACTTTGGACCCGCAGGCCGCTATAGACTCCCACGTGGAGTCCTCTAGGCCGCTGGAAGCTCAAGGTATTGGACCTTGGGAAACTATTTCTTCAGATGGGTCCGGAGCTGCTGAACAGGCAACAGCTTCTGAGGGTGTTTTCAGACCTACACAATTATACATTAAAGCGACTCCAGCTACAAAGGCAAAGACTACAGCATCTTTAAATACAAAGAAAAAAGTCCAACAGCCTCATGGTCAGGCCTCCATGCCCAAAAAACAGATGCTCAAAATGGCCGAAGACTTAATTACTTTGATCAGGGGTTCCCATCCCCCTCCTGATAAGAGGCCTAGGCAAGAACAGAATATGAATCTTCAGATCAGGTTTCCATTTCTTCTGATTCGTCTTCTGATCTGGAATACTCTCTTCCTCCCTATGAGGATTCTGATGCTGAAGAATCTCTCCCTTCAGCCTCTCCTCCTGAGGATTACTCTTTTGGGGAAACCTTACATACCATGAGGGAACATTTCCACTGGGAGAGCCAAGATTATTCTGAATCTAAGAAAAGGCTCAGAGACTTCCTTTTACTCCCACAGCACAGGCCCCTAGCTATTCTGCCTGTGTTAGACAATGTCGATGTATTTTCAGAGTCCAGTCTGACCCCTGACTCCTTACCTCCAGCTCCTGTTAAACCGGACAGGTACTACAGGGTGCCTGACTCTCATAAATCCCTTTTCAAGAAACCTGCTGCTGACCCAGAAACTATTACTCAGGGTCCCAAATGGGTCAAGGCATCAACTGCAAAAACCCTACCCCCTCCGACAGGGATTGTAGGGCATTAGACAGATGGAGAAAGAGGATTTACACCTCTGCTACCATGGCTATAAGGGCTTTAAATTGTCAGTTTCATATGCTCAAATATCAGCAATATATTATGTCACTGCTTAAACAGAAAATGTTGATAAATTCTGAAGGTGCAGAAAACAAAGAAATGCAGGATTTATTGCATGCAGCTGAGCAAGTTGTAAAGCATACTTTGCAATGTGGTTTTGATTCTTTGGAGGCCTCCTGCAGGGTCGCGTCAAGTGTTCTGTCATTAGGAGGCATGCTTGGTTAAAGGAACAAAATCTACCTGATCATGTTAAAGCAAAATTATTAGGTGCTCCATTACAGCATGATACTTTGTTTGGTGTTAAAGCAGAAGAGGTGTTAAAGAAAATGGAGGACAAAGCTAAATCTATGCAAACAGTCAAGGATTTCTTACACGTACAACCTCCCAAGATTTAGCAGACACTGGCCTGCAAAGAATTGGTCCTTTCCAGTGTCAGACAGACCACAAAGGGGCAGATGCCCAAGAGGCAGATCCCAGCCCCAAGGTTCATACAGGTCTAAACAATGGGGTCCTTCTACCTCCAAAAGTGGAGAAGACAAATCACAGCCTTACAGGAAACAGTCCCAATGACTTCCCCCTGCCTGCGCCAAGCACTTATCTTCTGGCAGCACCTTTAGGGGGAAAACTAGCACTTTTTTCTCAAAAATGGCACATACCCCAGGACAAATGGGTACTAGACATAGTGTCACAGGGCTACAAGTTTCACTTTCATACTGTGCCAAGGGCAAACGGTTGGCCAGGCCTACCGAAAAACCAATGGGCAGAGGCACAAAAACAAGTTTCATCCCTCAAGACAATGAGGGCCATTCAACAAGTACCAGAGGAAGAGCAGGGACAAGGATTTTATTCAAGACTATTCTTGGTACCCAGAAAGGACAAAGCCTGGAGACCAATACTGGACCTATCTATTCTAAACAAATATCTGGATATACCAAAATTCAAAATGTTGACCTTACAGCAGCTTCTGCCCATGTTGGGCAAGAAGGCTTGGTTTATGACTTTAGACCTAAAAGAGGCATACCTGCATGTCCCAATCAGATAAACATGCAGAAGATACCTCAGATTCAAAGCAGGCTCAAAGCACTACCAATTCTCTGCACTGCCCTTTGGCTTATCTACTGCGCCCAGGGTCTTCACAAAGTGCCTGGCACCAGTAATTGCATTCTGCAGACAGAAGAATACAAATATATCCTTACTTGAACGACTGCCTCATACAAGCAGAGAACAAGGACATTCTTCTACAGCATCTAGCATTTGTAAAGAGATTACTACCATGCCTAGGGTACACAGTCAATGAACAGAAATCAAAACTAGTACCCTCTCAAGAGATAATATTCCTGGGTGCAAGCTTAAATACAACTGCCCAGATGGCTTATCTCATGCCAGACAAACAAAGGCAACTGACTACCTATTTCAAACTGTTGGCAACAAAGGCCCAGTTATCTGCAAGAAATATTCTGCAGGCTTTGGGCTTCATGGCATCCTGCATTCTACTAATTCCATATGAAAGACTGCATATGAGGAAACTTCAGTGGTACCTAAAAAGTGTTTGGACTCAGCATTGCCACAGCCTGGAAACAATAATTACTCTCATTCCCTGCCTGCAACAGGAGTTTCGATGGTGGGCGAAGGCCTGTCACCAGAACAAGGGACAGCCATTCACATTGCCCCCAGCCAGGCAGACATTGACAACTGATGCATCAGATTATGCCTGGGGGGCACACATGGCAGGAAGATGTATTCAAGGCACATGGTCTGCCAACCATGCATCTACATATCAATCAAAAAGAGATGCTAGCTGTTCAGAATGCCCTAACAGCCCTCAAGGACCTACTTCATCAGGGACAACTACTGATAAAGACAGACAATATCATGGTCATGTGGTATATAAACAGGCAGGGAGGCACTCATTCTTACCCCCTCTGCAGACTAGCCATGACTTTGTGGGACACAGCATTGACTTACCAAGTACATCTGCAGGCACAATTCCTGCCAGGAAAGATAAATACTTTGGCAGACGAACTAAGCAAAAACCTCATGGATCCCCACGAGTGGAAATTGGATCCACAAATTTCAACATGATAACAAGGAAATGGGGATGCCCGGACATAGACCTATTTGCCTCTCCTCACAACTGCCAACTAAAGAGATTCTGCACAAGGACTTATCACAGACAAGCATGGAAAGTGGATGGCCTATCTTTCAGCTGGAAAAACTTAACAGTATATGCCTTTCCTCCACTGCCTCTCCTCCCCAAGGTACTCCTAAAGGTCAGACAAGAGAAGCCAAAAATTATACTGATTGCCCCAGACTGGCCCCGCCAGTACTGGTATCCAATCCTAAGGAACTTGTCTCACTGTCCACCCTGGACCTTACCTCAGATACCTCACCTACTGTCCCAACAAAACAATCAGATCCTACACAGCCAACTCAAGACCTTAAATCTGGCAGCATGGCGGATAATGTAGTCATACAAAACACTCCTCTCACTAAAGCGGTGATGGATGTAATTTTGGAGGCCAGGAGACCTAGTACTAGAAAATCTTATGCTGGAAAATGGAAGAGATTCTGTGCCTGGAACCAGGCACAAGGAATTGACACAGCAGTACCAAATATTCCTCAGATTTTGCAATTACTTAACTGAGTTGCTGGACAAAGGCCTATCCTTTTCATCAATTAAATTTCATGCCTCTGCCATTTTGGCTCATTACAATACAGAGCCACCAATCTTTTCTCATCCTTTAAGGCAATACCTCAGAGGAGCCAAAAACTTAAGGCCTCCAAGGAGATCACCAATACCTGCATGGGACCTCAATTATGTTTTGGAAAAACTCACTCTGCCCCCTTTTGAGCCAGCCGCTACAGCTGATATAAAGTATTTATCTTGGAAAACAGCTCTGCTCCTAGCAGTAACCTCTGTAAGATGAGTCTCAGAGCTACAGGCACTCATGGCTGTGGAACCTTTTATCATTTTTTTATCCACAGGGTTTCTCTGAGGACAAACCCAACATTTATGCCTAAGGTAGTGTCCAGTGTGGCCCTTAACCAAACTATTCATCTGCCTACTTTTTATCCAAACCCACAGAATAAGGGGGAGAGAATTCTGCATTCTTTGGACATACACAGACAGCTACGCTTCTACTTGAACAGAACCAAAGCTTTCAGAAAGACTGAGCAACTACTAGTGGCATATGCTGCAGGATCACAAGGAAAGGCTATCTCAAAGCAGACTATTTCAAAGTGGATAGGCCACTGCATTTGTTTCTGCTATTCACAACATGGCAAGCCAGTGCCTAAGGGCATTAGGCCACATTCAACCAGAGCAGCAGCCACTTCAGCAGCCTTCCTCAGGGGAGTACCAACCAAAGACATTTTAGAGGCTGCTACCTGGAGTTCATTGCACAGCTTTACAAAGCACTATCTTTTACCACTCTCCTCTAAATCCAGGGCAGGCTTTGCCACTGCAGTTCTGCAGGTAATGCTATTTAGCTCCAGCCTCCCAACTATAGCTTTGGGATTCAACCCAAGTGTAATGACTGCAACAGTGAAACACGAAGAACATAGTACAGTTCTGTACACTTACCATAAATGTAGATGTTCAAGTGTATTCACTGTTGCAGTCCAGTTTACCCACCCACCATCCCCCATCTCTTTTTGCTGGAACTTAGCTGCTCTTCTCTAATCTATACAACCTGTGTGGTGTATTTGCTTGTAGATGAAGGTATAATATATTTTGGTGCATGCATGTTTTATTGGCATATTTTTAGCCTTCCCTTTTGGGGGCACCTGACGTCTGGAGCAAGAAAAACTGAAGAAAATGGCGTCTGCTGCATCTTTTATACCCCTGGCACACTGACGTCAGGGAAGAGGCGACAGCAACCGATGCCGGACCTAGACTTTGGAATTCAGGCCGTCTGAGGATAGCCTGCCGGCAGGATAACCCAAGTGTAATGACTGCAACAGTGAATACGCTCGAACATCTACATTTATGGTAAGTGTACACAACTGTACTTTCCTAGCAGGCCTAATAAGTTTATTTATGCCCCAGTAGACCTTTTTGACCAAGGGAGTCCCTGTTGATGCCATGGTGGTGGTGGCAGCCACCAAAAAGGAAATGTCTGAGACTTCCTCGTCTATCCATCCTCCTAACAGAGATCATAAATAGATATGGGAAAAGCATGTTTAGTTCAGCGACTTTCTCACTCGGATCACTGAACTATTTGACCCATTTTACCAGACTGCAGAAAGATCTCCTTAAGGAGTTGGGAGATACTCTTCAGGGTGCTGTAGCTACGGGTGCATCCGACAAAGTTGCCACCCAGCTCACTACCCTTAATTCAATAGTTAACTCGTCTATGCGTCTCGTATCTTACGCAGCTGATGGTTCTAGTAGAGCTGCAGGTACAGGAATTGTTCTTCGTAGACATGCCTGGATGCGACTCTTTTCCTTTGCGGAACCCTTCAAGTCTTCCTTTACGAATACCTCGTTTGACGACTCATCCTTGTTTGGGCCAAAGGTGAAGGAGACTTTGACCAGGTGTGAACAAGAAGGAAAGACTCTGTCTGCCGTCAGAGTCCGTTTTTCCACCCCCACTCAACCCTTTCCTAAAGGTCAGAGGGGAGGAAAGATGTGGTTCCGGAAAGCCCAAGGAGCCTTTCAAGACACGCGTGGAGATTCCCCCCCTCCAGAGGCAGAGGAGGGGGTTACAATGGAAGACACCAACCTCGCGGCAGAGGGAGTCCGCAACACCAGGGTGACAGAGATCACTTTTCTGGTCAGTCCTACCAGCACTCCTGAAGGGAGGCCCGGCTGTCCTACACTGGAGGCAGTCGGGGGTCGCTTGTCATTGTACACAGAAGCCTGGCTAGATATAACAAACGACATTTGGGTACAAAGTATCAGTTCCAGAGGTTATTTCATACCATTCTCCACCCAGCCCCTTCCCATCAAAAAAATCCCGGACGTTCCACCCACTCACAGGGAACAAGCAACAATAGAGGTACGCCGATTGCTAGAAAAAGAAACATCCAGCCAGTCCCGGCAGACCAAAAAAGATTCAGAACTTACTCAAGATTCTTTTTGGTTCCAAAGAAAACAGGGGATTGGAGACCCATTTTGGATCTCAGCATACTCAACCAATTTGTGAGGAAAGAGAAGTTCCGAATGGTCATGCTACACTCCATACTTCCCTTTTTAGGGAAGCACAATTGGATGTGCTCGATCGATCTCAAGGATGCGTTCTACCACATAAAGATGGCCAGACCATCCAGGGATCACCTGCATTTCCAGCTGGGAGCCAATCATTATTAATTTTGAGCTCTGCCTTTTGGTCTCACTACAGCCCCCAGAGTGTTCACCAAGTGCATGGCAGTAGCAACAGCTCACCTGAGATGTCTAGGATTCCAGGTGTTTCCATATTTGGACGATTGGCTCCTTACCTCCACCACCAGGTATCAACTTCTTCAAGGGAGGGAGGCTACTCTGACACTCTGCGATTGGCTAGGCATTACAGTCAACTTCGAAAAGTCTGCCTTGTTGCCATCGCAGCATATCGTTTTTATAGGGACAGAATTACATGTCAACCACCACTCTTCATCTTTCACCAGAAAGGATTTGTATTCTTTGCTAACACATTACTTCCTTGGTATCAAAGAACAGAGCACCAGCTGCAAAGGTATTGAAAGTGCTAGGATTGACGGCAGCAGCAATCTTGGCAATTCTGTTAGCGAGGATGTATATAAGAATCCTTCATTGGCTTCTATTACCAAGAACTTCCAATGAATCACACAATCCTGATAACGAATTCCTGCAAGAAGGATCTTCAGTGGTGGTTGACGTCTCTTCATGTCACAATAGGACGTCCTTTCGTGCTACCCCATCCAGTTGCCACTGACCATGGACACTTCCCTGATAGGGTGTAGGGGGGGCTTTTTCAGGGAAAGATTGCCCAAGGCACATGGACAGATCAATAATCACATCTGCATATCAGTGTCCTGGAGATGAGAGCAGTACTTCTAGCGTTGCAATACTTTCAGGACTCTCTTCCTCTAGGGACAGTTGCAATACAGACAGACAACATGTCAGTAGTCTGGTACCCGAACAAGCAAGGCATGACCAAGTCTTATTCCCTTTGCCGAGAAGCCCTCAGAGTATGGCAGTGGGCAGTGTCATCCCAGTGCTTTCTGTTAGCAACACACATCCCTGGCAAATCCAACGTCATAGCGGACAGACTGAGCAGGGCAGTTTTATTGCCCCACTAATAGTCCCTCAAACAAGAGATTGCGGACAGGATTTTCTGCAAATGGGGCCAGCCTTCTTGCGACCTGTTTGCCAGTCATATCAACAACAAATGCAGAAGCTGTTTTGCCCCGATTCCCACACCAGGTCACTCCCCGAGGGATGCTCTTGTCCATGACTGGCCCCGGGTCTCCCCTACGAATTTCCCCCAATTCCTCTGATACCTAGATTTTTACAGAAAGCAAAGTCGCTGGGATGAACAATCATCCTTATAGCCCCTCATTGGCCTCAGCATATTTGGTTTCCGTTTCTTTACCATCACATTCTGGAAGACACATGGATCCTGGACTTATTGACACATCCGTCAGGGGATCTTCATCCATCATTGCAGACACTGAAGGTAACCGCTTGTCTGCTCCAATTCCCCGCATAGCCAGGCTTTATAATCTTTCCCATGACACTAGTCAAATTTTGTTGGCTTCCCATAAGCCTTCCACTAGAAAATTCTATCGTAGTAAGTGGAAGAGATTTTCCATTTGGGCTTCCTCCCATAACATTGACCGTTACCAAGCGCCATTGTCTTCTATTTTACAATTCTTGACAGAAATTTTCAACAAAGGAGCAGCGGCTCCTATGGTGCGAGTACAACTAGCTGCTATATTTCCATCTAGGGATCGATGTATTGAATATTATGGCTCACCAATTGTCTAAGGCTTTTCTAAAAGGTTCCTTTCACATGAGGCCTCCAGTGAAGACACCTTATTCTCCCTGGAATTTGAATTTTATGTTATCTCGCATCATTCTTCCTCCTTTTGAGCCTGCATCATCTTGTGAACTAAAATTTCTATCGTGGAAAACTATCTTCCTAGTAGCCATCACTTCAGCCCGCAGAGTGTCAGAGCTGCAAGCCCTATCCATCAAGCCTCCTTATATGGTCTTTCATGCTCATAGAGTATCTCTCAGGACAAAGCCATCCTTTTTGCCTAAAGTATGTTCTGAGATTAACATCAATCAAGTCATTGAGTTGCCCATTTTCTTCCCTAATCACACCAACAAATTGGAATATGTGTTGCACAAATTCGATGTTCACAGACAACTTAGATTTTATTTAGACAGAACAAAAGACATTAGGAAATCAGATCAACTTTTTGTGTCTTTTTCTGAGGCCAGGAAAGGTAAACCAGTTGCCAATACAACTCTAAGTGGCTGCCGGATTGCATCACTTACACATATTCTTGTCAGAACATGCCCTTGTCTAGTAAGGTGAAGGTTCATTCAACCAGAGCAGTTTCTACCTCTTCAGCTTTTCAAACCAAATTACCTTTGGACAACATCTGTGCGGCAGCCACATGGTCTAAACCTCACATTTTTATAACTCATTACAAAGTGGATAAGGCCTCCAGGCACAGGGCTTCATTTGGTTCTACGATTCTGAAGAGTGTACTTCCGTGAGCTACCCAAGATCAGGGTGCTAGGGACGCTACCCATCAGTGAAGAATGAACGGCGAGATTGAACAACTTCACATGAAGTTATGTACTCACCTTAACGTTCCATGTGAGTTGTTCCATCTCGCCTTCATTCTCACGTCCCTCCCTCCCTCCCCCTCCTGGCTGGCAGTTGACCCGGAGGCTGTCTTCATCCTGGTTTTTTAATGTGTCTTCATTCCTAGGCAGAATAATTATTGTACTTCTATATGGTATGTAGCAAACAAGATCTGAGGTAATTCCAGCAGTACATTATGGGATAAGGGTTTGGGTCTCGAGCTACTGGGGAACTTTGAGCTTGTTAGTCGGCCATGTCGGAGCCAAGGATTGGCTCCAAAACCCATCAGTGAAGAATGAAGGCGAGATGGAACAACTCACATGGAACATTATGGTGAGTATATAACTTCTTTTTATCCGGCATCTACCAGCAAGAATAGGGGAATAAAAAACCTGCTTAACCATTTCCTTAATTTTATTATGTATTTCACTTTCTTCTGGGTTTTTTTTTCCAAACAAGAAATTTCTCATCATTAAAAAAATGTAAGAGCTGTAGTGTGGCTGGACTATTATCCACCATGTATGACACCTTAAGATCGACCCTGTAGCTGCCTGCTGCCCTGGAAGCAGAGTCTGTACTGTACAAATCCCCATGGGTGCTGGATAACTTAGAGTCTACTGGACTTAATTTGTTGCCTTGGCTGCACTGCACATGATCAATAAAACCTTGCAAGTCGCAATGGCTGAATCAAAGCATTAGGATTCTGAATCTGAAAGTTGTATAAAGGCAGTAAAGAAGTATCACTCTTCATTCAGTGATGAACGGTTAAAAGAAGATGATTTTAAGGATTGGTTGGGTAAGAAAACAGAGTCTGAAGCAGATTACAAAATTTGCCATCATACATTTACAGTAAAGTACAAGGGATACAGATCAGTAGTAGTTGATGCGACAACAGATAAACATAACGAAAACATGAAGCAGATTAAGCAAAATAGTCATGACGAGCTTCTTCAGAAAACCAAATACCAAAGAGGACGATCTTGTAACAGCTGCTGAAGTTAACTCTAACTTACCACACTGTTAAGCATCATCACAGCTACGCAAGTCAGGATTTTGGGAACTATTTTCCCAGAATCTAGTATTGTGAAAAGGATTGCGTGCGGCAGAATGAAAGCAACTAATATAATTGAAAATTTTCTCGCTCCTGCGTCACAAGAACAGTTGATCTCTGACTTGCAAGAATCAAAGTACTTTTCAATAGCAACTGACTCTTCAAACAAAGGAAGTGTTAAACTTTTTCCAGTTAAAGTACAGTATTTTTCAAAACAAGAAGGAATAAAACATGGTATGCTAGACTTTTATGAAGATTCAGATGAAAGCAGTGAGGCAATAATGGGTAGATTAGTTGAAGTGATAGAGAAAAATGGACTGGACGTAAGACAAGTGTCTGCATTTTCTGGGGATAATGCTGCAGTGAATTTTGCAAGAAAAATTCTGTGTATGAGAAAATGAAAAAAAGGAAATTCTGAACTCATTTCGGTGAATTGCAAGTGCCTTATTCTGCTTAATTGTGTTAAACGGGCATGCAAGACTTTGTCAATGGACGTTTAAATTCTCATTTTCAAAGTTTATGCTGAATTTTCCGGATTTGCCAAATGAACTGCACGGCTCCAAGTCATTTTTCAGGTCAAACTTGAGTATCAAGACATTCTTTGTCATGTACCAGTGGGATGGTTATCATTACTTCCAGCACTTGAAAGAATACTTCTGGTATGGCCTGCTTTGCAGTCTTACTTTGTTTCACTGGAGAAGAAGAATGCCACAAAGTAATTTGGGATGCCTTTAGAGGCAAAGAATGCGAGTCCATACCTAGACTATATTGCTGTTTCTTACACAATGTTATGCAGGTCTTTCAAAGTAGTGTGCTAATGTTAGAGTCAGATCAAACTACTAGTTCCGAATTGCATGATATTACGGTTGGAGTAAGACAGAAAATTGCAGATTGCAAGCAAGACAAATTTTTATGGAAAGGCTGCTGCAGACATTCTTAAAAGAATTCCACAGGATAAGAAAAAGGCACTTCAAAGCTGATGCTAATCAGTTCTACAAGTGTTTAAACTACCTAGACAAAGTGGAATAATTACCATGATTCAGAATTTCAAGCAATGAGAGCTTTAACCATGAAAGAACCAGTGACGTGGAGCTTATTCAAAGAACTGGCAGACAAGTTGCGCGTTGATATTGACAAAGACAAGTACTGTGACTACTGTAATCTTTGTGATGTCCAAAGAGAGCTGGTGGAAAAAAATGAAAAAGTGGTGGATCAATGGAAGGATTTTTTTACAAAATTGACACAAAGTGTGGTGAGGAACTATTTAAAGCTGTTTTCTATACCTGTGTCGAATGTGTGAACCAACTTTCAGTGATGAATTCTTTGTGGACCAAAGAAAGAAATTGTGTGGGACTTGGTGTTTTGTGATCTAAGCAGCAGGTGTGCGAAAATTTGAGGTACAGTTCTCTGTTTCATGAATTCTTGATGAAGACGCCCAAATTGTTGGCGACTTCAAGATCTGATCAGAAATATACTTTTAAGCGCAAGTAGTTTTTGTGACTCTACCAAAGCACACAGAATGAACATTTGAATAATTAGTTTACAATTATTATTTATTTGAACTTTTCCTGTACATAGTATTCATTGTACAATCATTATGAATATTAACGTATCAAAGATTGATAAGTCTCTGAGTCAGACAGCACTTAGGCCAAACAATACGGTGTGTGTTTAACATTAAAATAGCATCTCCAGGAGTTAGCTTTATGTGAGGTGGCAACCCTGGTGAAAAAAAATCACATCAGCAATATACAACTAAATAATAAAGTACAGTAAACTAAGTTGTTTTGACCATAGAAGTTCTACAAGCCAGACAAAAATTGTGTCTGTTGCTTGCAGTCACACTTCTTTTTAACGGTAAAGATAAATAAATGACAAACCAAGATAGGATTGTTTAAATATGCTCAGGATTTTCCTCTGCAGTCTGTGTAAATTTATAGCTGTCAAGGCACCTTGGGGTGGCTACAGCTTGCCTGTCTAAAACCTATCCCTTGCTAACAACCAACAGTGAAATTAAAAGTAAAAAAACAAAATATGAATGAGAGTAAATCTTATCAAGCAGTCCCTTTCTACCTACAAACAGTAAAAAGCAGTGATAAAAATACAATATAAATTGAAATAAAACTTCTCTTACCAGTCAACTCTGCAATAAATCACAAACCAAGATAGGATTGTTTAGATATGTTAGATAGTGGTAGGATGAAGAGACTGTCCTCCAATTTAGATAAATAAGTGCATTTCTCCCAGGTGGAATTAGTACGTGCAAGAAGTTGCTTGTGAGTAAATGTGAGGCAATCATTCCTTATTCTCAGTAACCTGTTGGCTGTTCTAGAATCACCGGTGTCTCACTTTTCAAGCCATGAAAGACCCAATTTTTGGTTGTCCTATTTCTTCATAAAACCATTGGTTCTACGTACAGCAACAAATAAACAAGACTGGAGCAATATTTCTTTATTCAACATATTCCCAGCCTATGGAATAAGTTACTACTTTCAAGTCAGACAACACTTTGGCTACCTTTAAGGTTAGTCTTGATAATTACCCCAGGATTGTCATATACATAACACCCTGCTCAGTTTGGGAGGTAAGCATTAGTAAGTGCTTCAAAAGGCTGGCAAGAACTTTTAAGTGTGCGTACTTAAAAATGTATTTAGCTAGGCATCATATGTAAAATTTAAAAAATGGTGCAATGTCCCAAAAACATAACTGCATAAAATAAATAAATAAAAGTACCACAAAATATATTAAAAAAAGGACAGGTTCAGACTCTGTATCCCTGTATGTTCTATATCTGTTCAGTTCCTAGGTATCCAAGTACTGCTTGGGCATTTACCTATACGGTATGATTTGCTGTTAAAATGAGGCTTTCCAAAGAAAATAATACAGTTATATGTAAGGTACTTACTATATAGCAATAGTTCTTTGAGGAGCAGTCTGTTTAACCATACCCTCCTTTCATCACCCTAACAGAGCCAGCTCCATTTGTATAGAAGGAAGAAGTCCTGTGTATGACCCAGGTGATGATCATTTGTGTAGTGGGTTAGGTATGCACTGGAGCTGATGTTGGTGAATAGAGGAGTGACATAGGTTGGCCACCTTGATTCTTTCTAGGAAGAATCTGGGTACATGTCAGGTAGCTTAGTTCCATTGCAGAATCCCAGCTGGAGAGTAGAGATGCTACAGAAATGCTGTCTTCAAAGGGGCATGGCTGTCTTGAAGAATTGTCACTTTCAGAAATGAAGGATATACCCTTGCCGACTCCCATTGCATGCAAAACCCAGGGATAGTACCAGGCATGCACAAGAGATGTTAGCACCTTAAAGGAAACTACCTATGCCCTCAGAAGGTGGACAGCCCAACTCTCCACTGCTTGACTTCCCCCTTCCCAGCAGGGACGAAGGGCCATAATGCTGTCACCTTCGGGCTAATGGAGAAAGCAGAGAGAGGGAAAGGGAGGACCTGTTAGTCACTAAAGAAAGATAGCAAACATAGCCCCACCAAAAAGTTACTCTCCCTTCATCTTCATAACCGTACTGTACATAGTAGCTTTACAACTGTATACAATTATAATGGCTAACAACAAGCCCAGTTCACTGTGAGGACCTGAAGGAGCTCAAATGACAGAAGGTGGTGCCTTGCAATGCTGGTTATACAAGTGTCTCTACATTCACTATCCAAAGTTCCAGTGAATTCTAAAACAGTCAGCATATACCTTTGTGGAAATGAGTACAGCTGATAACGGTTAAGGATTTTCCTCAACACTGTTAGATACAGAAAAGTGTTGCATACAGCTAATTTAGGTTTCATTTAGAGCATACTCTAGAAGATGAATGCCAAAGTTGTCAAGAAGTTACAGCTGTTTGGCATTGGTAACTAGGGGTGATGTTAGGGGCTGTTGCGATATTTCTTGGAAAGAAGATTGTAACATGATGCACAGCAGGAAAATGTGAAATTCTCATAGTAAAATACTGCTGTCGAGCCACAGGATAAAAACAAGTATTCCAGTAAGACAAGCAACTGCACTGTAGTGTGCATCTGTGCCAACAGCAAAGAAAAAAAAAGTCTCCGTTTGCAACATTACAGAAGCTGCACCAAAAACAGAACTAAAGCACAAGAAAATGTATCAGTCCATCAGTTGCATGCAGCTGTAAAAAAGTGCAAAATAGTTATGAAAATAAAAATGTAAAGTGATCAGACGTACTCAGCAAAATTTACAGCAGAAGCTCAGAGTATTCACCTGATATGGTGAAGCACAGTATATTTGTTTACCAGCAAGTCATCGGAAAACTGCATAAAAAAAATACAAACATTTCAACCATGTTGAAAACAAATGGCATACAATATCCTGTTTTACTTGAGTGAAAAAATTCTGCATTAATTGAGAAGCTGGACCAGGATGTACATATAATCGCATGACCTCTTCAAACATAAGTGTAGGCACCGAATGAAACAAAACATGATGAAATCTTATCTGCAAGTGAACATTTATTTATTCTTACCTCCCTCTCATAGTTTTAACCTTTTCCCATCCTTTGAAATTAAGTATATTTTTCCTAACTGTTACTGTATTGTTGCTTGTAAGCCGCGGTGGTGCAGCAGTAGTGTTGTCGCCTTACAGCAAGAGGTTCACCCATTCGATTCTCGGCTGGAGCATCTTCTGTGTAGAGTCTGCATGTCCTCCCCGTGGTTGAGTGGTGTTCGAAAGACATGCGTGAATGGGAGTATCTTCGTTGAAGGCTGGGCATCAGGCTGGCACCTCAGCACCGTAAAAATATACTGCCAGTCATTAGCGGACCAGAGTTCTGCTGTGGTGACCCCTAACCAGGAAAAGCCAAAAGAAGAACAATTGTATTGTTGCTTGTGGTATTTCGTGGCTGACCAACCATACAGTGTGTTAAAATAAGCTTCCCAAATTGTTCAGTCTGCTGTGATTTTAATTCCAGAGCTTTAACCAGTTGGAGGAACAAGTTAGTTTTAAAAGGCCTTCTTCCTTCTTTCTTCCTTCCTCTACTTCTGAGTTGCTAGGCCTCAAACCTCTACCAAAAAGACTGGCAGGAGTAAATCAGAGTCGATGTCTAAGGAAAAAGAGTCCCATAAGACGTCTTCTGACTGTTCTTCAACGTTGGTTTCTGCATCGGAACCCCAACCAGAAGTACATAAGAAGTCTGATCCATCTGTCTCTGATCTGACCATTTTGAAATCTAGGTCTCCAAGGATGTGTACCCCTCCACTTCTATTAGATCCAGTTTTGTTTTAGCTCCCTTCCTCTTTCTTGGAGGGATCTCCACTAAGACAATCCAGACCTCTGTCCACCACAGCATCTCCAAGATCTTCCAGAAGTCTTTCAGAAGCAGATGTGGATAGGATGATGAGGAAGTTTCTCAGAGCACCGGTTCAGATGGGGGTTCTCCTGACTGACTCCCACCAGAACCAAGAGCCATCCCTTGTCGACTTCCCTCTTGGTAGCTCTTTTCCTGTCGTATCCTACTCACAGGGTGGTTTCATCTGACGCAAAGACAATCTGTATTTCAACTCTGATGGTCTCCTTGAACCAACCTGCTCTCTGCCTTTCGGAGCAGGAAGACTCCTGGAGCTGAAGCACCAGTACTGGGTCTTGGGGTTTGGAGTTGACGCTGAAGCTTCTGGAGATGTCTTTTCCCCTTGGAGCTTTGGCGCTGGATAGCTCAGGTCTGACACCCTTCTGGGGGGGGGGGTGCTGGCAGGGTTGCAGGAGCTGGTGGTTTGAGAAATCTTGGCTGCTGTGTCATCAACTTCTGTGTCCCCTAGATATTCTGCCTTTGAGGTTGTAGAGAGTGCTTTCTCCTTAACTAGAGAAGAGACATCCCTAGCCCCCCCCCCCCCCCAAGATCAGACGACCCTTCCTCATCCAATGCTTTGTTCTGAGCTTCGTGCATCCTTTCCACTGGGATAGCCAACTTGGAACTAGTCTCCAGCTGATCCGTCAGGACATCATCCTGTCTTCCAATACTTCCCCAGAGCATCCTACTGAGAAAGTCCCTCAGAAGAGAACGTGTAAGAGGAGGCACTTATATTCCTCACAGGAATCTCACAGAGGACACCGATTTTGATGAGGGGGAGGGGTCCCCCATATCACCACCTGAAGATGTCTCCAAAGGAAACAAAAAGGTGGTTGGTCCACCCAACAACCCCCTTCAAGATCTTGTCTCCTGAACCCGATTGACTTCTTCGAATCAGTCTCCAGGGCTGTGGACGAGGGTAAGGCGGTCCACGCAACCTATCTGGACCTCGCCAAGGCCTTCGACACCATCCCCTACTCTGGAATCCTAGATAAACTTACTAAGCTGGGTATAATTCCCTACATCACTCGATGGGTTGCCAACTGACTAACTTACAGAACCCAGACTGTAAAAGTAGCCAACTCCAAATCCAGCTCCAGACAAGTGGAGTACCTCAGGGTTCAGTCCTGGGACCGCTCTTGTTTGGCATCTACTTCTCTGAAGTACAGGCCAACACTAAGGGACTCTGGCTAACAAAGTTTGCAGATGACTGCAAACTGGGAGCCATTATTGAATCCACAAATTATATGGATATTCTACAAAAGGGCCTTACAGAAACGGATGCCCGGTGCCAGAGCCATGGGCTCAAGCTTAATGCCAAGAAATGTATAGTTATCCCCTTTGGGAAAAAACACCCATGAATTACCACATAGGTGGCAGTACAATAAACACCGAAAGTATGATAAGAGACTTAGGGACACAGGTTGATAGTGGTCCCACCTTCGATAACCACATTACCACAACAGTCAGGAAATCCTTCTATGTGGCACACCTAATCACTAAGAGGTTTTCATCCAGAAAAAAAGAGGTCATTGTCCCACTGTACTCATCCCTCATTAGACCCATTATAGAGTACAACGCTCCATTTGGTATGTACCTCAGGAGACATCTGCAACAGCTGGAAAGGCTGCAGAAATACCTTACTGAAAGAATCACAGGCCTAAAGCAGATGCCCTATGCTGACCTTCTAAAAAAACTCCAGCTATACTTTGTGGCATATCGTCTACTCAGAGGCGATCTTTGCTTAACATACAAGGCCATGTCAAACCCTGAGCTGTTGGACATGCTCCACTTAAAGAAATCCCAATCCCTCAGAGCCACACGCTCCAGGGATCTAAACCTTGTCATCACAATGAACAAAACATGCTGGAGGGATAGGTTCCTGATCCAGAGACTCCCCATACTTTGGAATAGAGTGCCCATACATGTCAAGCAGAGAGCGCCTCCTTGGCCCTCTTCAAAAGGAACCTTGACGATTGGATGGGAGAAAGGAAATTCACCCCAGGGATCACGTCAGTCGCCCTGCTAGGCAGGGCTCCAGGGAAGTAAATATTGTGGGAAGAAATATCCAAGGAATTGTTATGGCTAGGCTTGTATAGGCCCTAGGGCCGATAGCCTAGTACCAACCTATGAACCTAAGGAGGAGTCTGTGTTCCTGGAGAAGTTTGGTTCTGGCCTGACTACTTTTTGGTGACACCCCCCCAACCTCCCAACTAATGAGTTCATCGACCTTGTTTCTCACCGGGCTCGGAAGGAGCCGGACACTGTAGACCCAGTACCAAAATGTCCAGGCAAGATTTTATCTCCCCCTAAAGACCATGCACTCTAGAGCAGGAGAGTCCCAGTCAATGCCATGGATGTGGCTGCAGCCACAAAAAAGGAAGTGGCAGAACAGAGTTCTTCTATCCACCCCCCTAACAGAGAGTCCATGACTTTGGACAAATTTGGGGGGGTACGTGTATGCTTCGGTGTCCTTTTCCCTTGGGTCACTGAATTACCTAGGACATTTTACGGGATTGCAAAGAGATTTGACCAAAGAGCTTGCCAAATCGTTTTCTAAGTCCATGCCAACCAAGGATGGAAGTAGAATCTCATCGTAACTGGCTACCTTCCAGTCTGTTTCAAAGTCATCCATTAGATTCATCTCCCATGCAACAGAAGGTACTTCATGGGCTGTGGGTTCAGGCATAGCTATCAGGAGAGATTTCTGGATGCAGTTATGTGATTTTACAGAGCCGTTTAAGGTTTCATTCATCGGTGCACCTTTTGATGGATCTTCCCTGTTCAGTCCCAAAGTTTAAAAGATAAACTCTCCAGATGTGAACAAGAGGGAAAGACCCTGTTTGCTGTGGGTGTTAATGCTTCAACCCCTCAAAGACCTTACTTTAAGAATCAGCGAGGAGGTAGAAAAATGTGGTTTGGAAAAATCCCAGGGTCCTTTTCAAGTTTCACATGGAGATAGTTCCCCCAACGGCAGAGGGAGGAACTCAAATGGAAAGCGCTGTCCTCATGTCAGAGGTAGCCCATAGAACCAGTGCGTCAGGCATTCCTTCTCAGATAAGCTATTTTAATACGCCGGAAGGAGGCCTGACTTTTCCCCTCTGGAAGCAGTTGGGCAGCATTTTTCAATTTCACTGGAGAGACTGGATATATTTTACAAGAGGTTCCAGGGTGCAGAGAGTCATATCCAGAGCTCATATCATACCATTTTATCTACCTCCCCCCACCACCACCAATGTGAAGAAAATCCCTGATGATCCACCCAGTCAGAGGGAAGCAGCATCTTTAAATTAAAAAAAAAAAAAAAAAAAAAAAAAAAGGTTGATAGAAAAAGTCATCCAAGAGGTTCCTGCAAACCAAAGAGAATCCGGAATTTACACAAGATTCTTCTTAGTGCCAAAAAAGACATGAAACTTGAGACCAATTCTGGATCTCAGCATATTAAATCAGTTTGTACAGTATTCAAAGTTTCAGATAGTCATGGTTCAGTCCATTTTGCCTCTGCTGCAAAAGGACAGTTGGATATGCTCGATATATCTTCAGGACATGTACTATAACATCAAAATGAACAGGCAGTCCAGATGGTACCTGTGCTTGGGAGCCAGTCATTACCAGTTCAGAGGACTGCACTTTGGTTTCACCACAGCCCCCAGGGTGTTTTCCAAATGCATGGCAGCGGTAGCAGCTCACTTGAGACTGCTGGGATTCTGGGTGTTTCCATATTTAGACAAATAACTCCTAACTCCTAACTCCCCCAATCAGGTTCTCACTTCTGCAGGCAAGGGACTGCTTGCTCCGTTTGTGTTCATCACAACTTTGCAGAGCCTGGAGATCATAGGTGCTCATCTGGACACAGTCAAATAGTTTCTCTTCCCGCTTCCCAATTACAGACACTGAGGTCTCAAGTCAAGAAAATGATTCAAAGTTCTTCTCTTCTGGCCAGATTAATTTTGCAAGCCCTGGGATCAATGGCAGCAGCTATCACCCCCTTTCCTGTGGCCACATTCCACATGTGAATTTTTCAATAGATACTTTCAAGTCCAGTGGTCCATTCTTCAACATCCATTGACTGCTGCAGTCAAGATTACACAGTCTTGCAAGAGGTATCTTCTTTGGTGGATTCATTCAAATCTGCTCTACGAAGGCCATCCATTTGTTCTTCCCCTGCATACAACCACTGTGACCATGGACACCTGCCAGTTGGGGTGGGAGGGCACTGTTTGGGCAGGATAATCTAAGGAACGTGGTCCTCTGAAGAGGCAAAGTCACATATCAATGTCCTGAAGATGAGAGCAGTCCGCCTAGCATTTCAGGCGCTTCAAGACTTTCTCCCATCTGGGACAGTTGCCATTGAGACGGACTATGTCAGTGGTCTGGTACATCAGCAAACAGAGAGGAACCAGATCTTAACTTCTTTGAGAAGTATTGAGAGTGTGGCAATGGGCAGTGTCTTCCAGTCACTTTCCAATAGTAATGCACATTCCAGGAAATCCAACACGATTGTGGGCGAACCAAGCAGGACCGTTCTGATGCCTCACGAGTGGCCTTTCAATGTCAAAATGGCAGAGAGGATTTTCTGGCAATAGTGCCAGCTGTTCTGTGATCTGTTTGACTCTCCCCTCAACCACAGATGCATTAGGTTCTTTGCTGGATCCCTCCAATGGGGGAGTCACCGAGAGATGCTGTAGTACACGATTGGCCCTCCGGTCTTCTTTATGCTTACCAATCATTACCACTTATTCCCAAATTTCTACAGAAAACATTCTAGCTGAAGAGCACGGTTATCCTTATTGTACCATCCTTCCAGCCTTTTTAGATGTGGTTCTCCTTCCTCTAGCCTCACCTTCTACATCTTCCCTGGATATTGGATTCAACTTCAGACCCTCCTGTCTCTCCTGACAGTTATGATTCATCTTTACTTAACAGGCCTCAAACTGACTGCATGGTCCATTGATTACTGGACAGTCCAGGCTCTCCATCCCAGGATGTCATATCTTATCTTCTCAAAAAGCTTCTACTAGAAAGCTTTACCAAAGCAAATGGAAGATAGTTTAGCAAGGTCCTGGACCCTTTCTCAGTACCTGCACCATCTGTCCTTGAATTTTTAGCTTCAGTTTTCAGTTAGCTTCAGCTAGATTATCAAGTGTTAAAGTGCAATTGGCTGCCATTTCTAATTTCCACCTGGGCAAAATTAACTGTACCTTTAGCTTCTTGTAAACTATGTAAAGCCTTTCTCAAGGGAGCCTTTTTACTTAGATCCCCTGTTAAAATATATTAATCCTCCTTGTTCTTTAACTGTCAAGCTTCAGGCCTTGACACAAGCTCCCTTCAAACCTTCAGCCAAAGCAGAACTAAACTTTTTGTCCTGGAAAACCATTCTTCTGGTCGATGTCATCTCTGCTAGATGAGTGTCTGAACTCTATTTTTTTTTGCCTAAGGTAGCTCCTGAGTCCAACATAAACCAGGTCATCAATCTACCAGTTTTCTTTCTTAAATTCAAATAAGGGAGAGTATATACTCCACATTTTGGATGTGTGTGGGCAACTTCACTTTTATTTTCACAGAACCAAAGACTTCAGGAAACCTGGCTATTTCTTTAATTTTCTCCTAACAGATTGGGCAAACCAATATCCAAAGATGTCCTTCAGTTCACTTGTTGCAGTATTACTAACAATTGGGATTCTCTGCCTCGGTAGCCCAACGTCCGGCCAGTATATAAAAGCATATTGTTGCTTTAAGGTACACCGCATGTCACATGTATGCTCCTCCCATAGCGTAGGGCATAAAGGTGATGTCTGGAAGTAGCATCCTTGGAACTTCTAAACGCATCTCTTGATCATCTGTCTAAATGCCTACGTTGTCGTAGCCAGTCAGAATGCCTTTCTCGATCATCGGTCTGAACGCCAGTGTCCTGTCTGCTGGTTACTAAGCTGTTGCAGATAAGTACCCCATTGGGGTTTCATTTTTTCTTAACTTATGGTTGCTTTGGGAGGTTCATGTTATCCAGAAAGGGTAAATGCTAGTGCAGGAGACAGATTCCCCATAAAGACTGCCGCGAACAGTATTTATTTTGTCTGGGTGCCTCTCATGACCATATGCTCCATTTGTCAAGGTTTCGTACTGCATATTAGGCAATATTCCCTAGCATTGTATCTGGTGAATCAGCAACTCTAGAGTTTCACACAGGATACTGTGCAAGGAACTTTCTGCCCCAAGTGTCAGCAGTTAGGTAAGACAAAGGTTAAGAAACCAAGACCAGATTCTTCTGCTGTCCACCCTCTGCCTGACATTTCTTCTGAGGTCAGTGAGAACCCAGAGGCTCGCACAGCTTTATCTAACTCCTTCGCCTCGACCAGGTTGGAGGTTAGCACAGATACAACTTTCAGCACATTCGATGAGGCTTTGCGAGTGTTTTTCGGATATTCAGAGGGAACTGTGGTTGGTTATTTCTGAGGGGCCTAGGAGTGCTTCTCAGATTTTAGTTAGGGAAGATGTCCCTACTACTGTTATTGAATTGAATGCCATCCTGGGTCAGAGCCTTTGAAGTGTTACAGGGCAGACATCCATTAAAGAAAAAACAAAACACTAAATATGTCTCTCATGCTCCTAGGGATCGACAGAGTGAGGGGCAGGCCTTCACTCAGGCTTTGTTTAATGCTTTGATGGCATTAAAACCACTTTAGGGGGTTTGTGTTCCAGCCCCCCCTTAGTCCTCTACTCCACTTAAAAAGCTCAGGAAACAGGATTCCTGTGAGGAAAAGTTGGATTCTGATGAGGAATGCTTTGCTTACTCTTTCCAAATTCCTTCTCCTTTGGATTATGGGTTAGAGGAAGAGGACTTGTAACCATCATGATATTCTCTTTGAAGAAATTTATTTTGGGGACAATCTCTAGAATGATGGTATTTTTTTTAAATGGGATTGTGCTCAGATCTCTGAAATTTGTAAGAGGTACTATGAGTTGCTGTGGATGGATTATCCGAAACAGTCTGCTATTCTTCATGTTTTGGCAGCTTTGTTGAAAGGATTTTCCAGTGGCCTCTAAAGCTCCTGATTCTCTGCCCCCTTCTGTCAAGAAACCTATTAGGTTTTATTGGGTGCCTGAGGACTGTAACTCTTTGTACAAATGTCTTGCTGCTGACCCCTCAGTGGTGGCTGTAGCCTCTGATAAGCCCTCTCATTTGTTCCTTTGCCCAAGTTAATGCCTTCTGATAAAGACAGCAAGAAAGGCCAGGTAAGAAGGTGTACACCTCAGCTACCTTGGCTTTTAGGATATTAATTCTCAGACCCATATGTCCAGGTATGTGTTGGCTCTCCTATCTCAGGCTTGCCAAGCTATTTCTGATCTCCCAGATTCTGAAGGTAAAACATCTGCTCTTTCCCTATTAGGGACTTCCTCTCAGGTGGTTCATCATTCCATCAAGTGTAGTTATGATGCAGCAGATGCTGCTTCTAGGGCTGCTGTTTTTGATTCACTGATGAGGTATTCTTTGCTTCAACTTCAGCCAGTGCTTGATGATATCAAGTTTAAGTTGATGGATGCCCCTTTTGATAATAAACACCTGTTTATAGGTTCATAGGTTGGTACTAGGCTGTCAGCCCTAGGGCCTATACAAGCCTAGCCATAACAATTCCTTGGCTATTTCTTCCCACACTATTTACTTCCCTGAAGCCCTGTCTAGCAGGGTGACTGACGTGATCCCCAAGGTGAATTTCCTTTCTCCCATCCAGTCGTCAAGGTTCCTTTTGAAGAGGGCCAAAGAGGCACTCTGCTTGACATGTATGGGCAATCTATTCCAGAGTCTGGGGAGTCTCTGGGTCAGGAACCTATCCCTCCAGCATGTTTTGTTTATTGTGATGACAAGGTTTAGATCCCTGGAGCGTGTGGTTCTGAGGGATTGGGATTTCTTTAAGTGTAGCATGTCCAGCAGCTCTGGGTTTGAAATGGCCTTGTATGTTAAGAAGAGATCGCCACTGAGTAGACTATATGCGACAGTGTATAGCTGGAGTTTTTTAAGATGGTGACAGTAGGGAATCTGCTTTAGGCTTGTGATTCTTTTAGTGAGGAATTTCTGCGGCCTTTCCAGTTGTTGCAGATGTCTTGAGAGGTACATACCAAACGGGATGTTGTATTCTATAATGGGTCTAATGAGGGATGAATACAGTGGGACAATGACCTCCTTTTTTCTGGATGAAAAGCCCTTAATGATGAGGTGTGCCACATAGAAGGATTTCCTGACTGTTGTGGCGATGTGGTTATCGAAGGTGAGATCACTGTCCACCTGTGTCCCTAAGTCTCTTATCACACTTTTGGTGTTTAGTGTACTGCCACCTATATGGTAATTCATGGGATAACTATACATTTCTTGGCATTGAGCTAGAGCCCATGGCTCTGGCACCAAGCATCTGTTTCTGTAAGGCCCTTTTGTAGAGTATCCACATCATTTGGGGATTCAATAATGGCTCCCAGTTTGCAGTCATCTGTGAACTTTGTTAGCCAGAGTCCCTTAGTGTTGGCCTGTACTTCAGAGAAGTAGATGCCAAACAAGAGCGGTCCCAGGACTGAACCCTGAGGTACTCCACTTGTCTGGAGCTGGATTTGGAGTCGGCTACTTTTACAGTGTGGGTTCTATCAGTAAGCCAGTTAGCAATCCATTGGGTGACGTAGGGATTAATGCCCAGCCTAGTAAGTTTATCTATGATTCCAGAGTGGGGTATGGTGTCAAAGGCCTTGGCAAAGTCTGGATAGGCTGTATGAACCACCCCTTGTCCATGGCTCTGGAGACTGATTCGAAGAAGTCAATCAGGTTCAGGAGACAAGATCGGCCCTTCACGAACCCAAACTGGGTGGGGTCCAGTGTTTGAAGGTTGCCAATGTCTTTGTTTATAAGTTCAATGATAATACGCTCCATGGCCTTGCAGATAAGGCTCGTCAGACTGATGGGACGGTAGTTTCCGGGATCCAAGGTGGATCCCCCCTTGTGGAGTGGGATAAATGTAGCTCTGCGCCACTCAGTGGGGGGAAGCGGCTGCTGGTTTAAGTCCTGTCATGGTAAGGGGAAGACCTTACAGGAACTCAAACGTGTTTGTCTCTCCTGTTCCTAAATTTTAAAGAAAACTACCCCAGTAAGCCTGCTTTTGTTCACTGGCAATCTTGCTGTCCTACTCAGGGCAAAAAGAGTGGTAAGTGGGCTCCTCTTACTAAGGCTACTCAGACTTCAGGGACTCGGAAGTCTTCCTTTTCAGATAAGCCAGTGCTGTCTGACTGTCCATCTTTTCCCAGCCACATTCCTCTTTCTCTTCCCCTTTCTCTCTCTGTCTTCCTGTTTGGCTTTAGATTTCTCAGGATTCATGGGTTCTGTCCATGATTCGTCAGGGGTATTTCATGGTGTGGAAATCCCATCCCCCTTTTATGGACATTCCTCTGCCTTCTTGGGAGCAACTCTCTTTTTTCCCAGAGGTACTTTGAGTCCTTTTATGTCAGGATACTAATCAGGAGATGCCTGTGTCCCAAATGGGGAGGGGGGTTTACTCCAGAATGTTTCTATTTCCCAGAAAAGAGGGTACTTTGAGACCAATTCTAGACCTCTCTCATCTAAACAATTTTCTGAAGGTGCCCACTTTTCGATTGTCGTCTCTTTAAACTCTATCCTCTTTTGCTTCCTCAGGCTTATATGGTGTATCTGGATCTGAAGGATGCTTATTTACATATTCCGATCCATCCCCTTTTTATGACATTTTTGCTTCCTGGTATTTTCAGTTCTCTGCTTTGCCCTTTGGCCTTTCTACTGCCCCAAGGGTATTCACCAAATGCATTGCTCCTGTGATTGCTTTTTTCAGGCTTCAGGGGATCCAAGTATTATCTTACTTGGATGACCTGCTGATTCTAGTCTACTCTCCAGAGATCCTGTTGTAAAATCTTAATTTTGCTCTTTCCCTTCTTCAGAGCCTATGGTTCACAATGAACTTCAAAAAGTCTTCTCTGACTCCTCCTCAGGATCATGTTTTTGTAGGTTGCAGGATTCAGAAGGTGTGTATGCTGCCTCCTCCCAAGGACTTAACTGTCATTTCCTTCTTTCAAACTAGTCTTCCCCTGGCCTTTGTTACAGCCAGTGAGTTTCTGAGATTTCTGGGTTTTTGCTCCCTCTGGCCAAATTCCACATGAGAAAGTTTCAGTGGTTTCTGAAGTTAGTTTGGCTTCAACATGCACATCCTCCAAACTTTGTAGTTCCTGTTCTTCCTTGTCACAAGAAGGAACTTCACTGGTGGATCCTGCAGTTGTCTCTAAATCCAGGGCTCCCTTTTCATCCCCGTCTTCCCTCTCAGGAACTGTTCACAGACACTTCAAATGTAGGATGAGGAGGCAGGTTTTGGCTCTCCAAATCTACAGGGGCTGTGGTCGCCTGTTCAGCAGAAGGAGCACATCAGTTTTAAAGAGATGAGAGCTCTTCTGCTGGCTCTTCAGGCTTTTCATCCTGTTTTCTCCCCAGGACCTGTTAAGGTATTTACAGACAGTACCACAGTGATGTGATATGTAAACAAACAGGAGGTTCAATATCTTACCATCTCTGCTGGTTGGCACTCGTGGTATGGGATATTTCTGTCCAGTATCAACTGAGTGTTCAGGCAGTTTACATTCCCTCAGGTCAAAACACTGTGAACACTGAGGGCCTTAACTGAAGCCCACAAATGGATGCTTCACAGAGATGTGTTTCTGGACAGATCTGTTTGCCTCCCCTCTGAATAGACAACTTCCTCTGTTTTGTGCCAGAGGCCTAGGTCCTCTGGTGTGGAAGGTGGACTCCCTCTCTTTTTCTTGGACAAAGGATGTTTCTTTATGCATTCCCTCCCCTTCCTCGTATTCCAAAAGTCTTATTCAGGATTCTTCCAAAATCTTGTTGGTGGTTCCCTTTTGGCTAAGACCACATTGGTTCTCTCTTCTGCATTTAGCCAAGGGCAGTCATCACAAGTTACCTCACAGGGTGGATCTACTCACATAAGACTAGAGAACTCTCATCCATCCCCACCTCACCACTTAATCACCTAACACTGTGGGTGATAGGATTTTGATTATACATAGACACCTTTTTCAGAGGACATGCTGAAGGTCCTGCAGGAGGCCAGGAAACCCAATGCTAGCAAATCCTACTTATCTAAATGGGAAGAGGTTTTCTGTTTGGTGCCTCTCTCGTAACCTGGATCCCACTTACTGTGGATGTTCCTCTGGTTCATTCTTACTTGTGAGAATTGCTCAATACTGGTTTGGCCTATTCTTCTGTTAAGGCTCACTTATCAGCTGTCTCTGCTTGTCTGCCTTTATCTCCTCTTTTAGCTTCTAGATTTGAAGCTAAACAATTCCTTAAAGGTATCCTTCATATTAGGACTCCCAGGAAGCCTGTTCCTCCTCCCTGGAATCTTAATTTTGGTTTGGAGAAGTTGACTCAGACTCCTTTTGACCCTGCTGCTTCAGCTTCCTTGCAACATTGCTCTTGGAAGACTGTTCTCTTCTTGGACCTTAATTCTGCCAGAAGGGTGTCTAAGCTTCAAGCCTTTATGGCTTTTCCTCCTTTTTTGGCGTTTCATAAGGACAGCATGTCCTTGTGGACTAATCCTTCTTTTATGTCTTTGGTGGTTAATGAGTTCTCACTTAGTCTATCCATTTGCCTTCTTTTTTCCCCTCTCCAGAATCTGCCAGTGAGAGGGTGCTGCATACTTTGGATGTGCATAGACAACTCAGATTTTATTTTGATAAGACTAAGTATATTAGAAAAATCGATCCGTTTGTTTCTTTTCATTCGAGGTCCCTAGGATTGGCTATATCTAAGCAAACTATTTCTTGTATATCAAAGGCTATTTGTTTTTGTTATACTTTTCATGGTAAGAGCCTTCCTTCGTATGTGAGGGCTCATTGCTAGGGTCGTAGCCTCTTCTAGTGCTTTTTTTCAAGGGTTTGGATACTAACTCTATTCTTGAGGCAGCTACCTGGACTTCTCTGCATACTTGTACCAAGCACTAAAAGTTGGATGGAATCTCCAGTGCTAGAGCTGATTTTGCTAGGGCCATACTTCATGGCTCCCTTTAGGGCTCTGCTGATCCTTCCTCCTCCTCCCAAGTTTCTTCTTGAGGTTTGGCACTCTCCCAGTAATTAGGAATACTGCAGCACATGAATGGAAGGACATAATACAGTTGTGTAAAATCTTACCATAACAGTAGATGTCTTTCCCTTCACTGTTGCAGTATTCACTCCCTCCCTCCTCCCCCTGGTCCATTTCCTTCCTAGATGTACTGGTTACCTCTTGTTTTTTCTTGGACTGCCATTCCGACTAGGGCTTTCAGTTCTGAGGATGGTACATCCAGATGTCACCTTTATGCCCTATGCTATGTGAGGAGCATGTGTGCGACCTGCGGTGTACCCTAAAGCAACAGTAGGCTTTTGTATACTGGTGGGTGTCGCAATCATTAGGAAAACTGCAACAGTGAAGGAAAGGATATCTACTGTTATGTTAAGATTTTACACAACTGTACTTTACATTGGCCATATGCTTAAATGAATGTATTTTCTTTGATTGTTAAAAGGTCTATCATTGCCCAAGCCTCCTAGACCTCGGTCTATGAGGTCTGTGGCAGTTTTTGGTCAAGGGCTTCCCTAGATGACATTTGCCCAGCTGCAACTTGGACTAACTGTCACACCTTTATTGGTCATTGCAAGTTATATTTAATTTCCAGGAACACAGCGGCCTTTGGGTTTGCAGTTCTTTGGAATGTCCTTCCATGAGGGCCTGCCATGGTTATATTAGTTGGGGATTCTGTCGCATCAGTTGAGGAATGAATGAAAAGGGCATCATCAGATAAAAAAGTTCCTCACAATGTTCCATGTGTGTTTTCCACTTTCATTCTTCCTCAACTTCCTGCCCACCTGCTGCCCCCCTTCCTTTACTTCTGGAAAGATCTATGAGTTGTACAGGAAATCCTGTTCCTTGTTTGAGCTCCAGCTTCCTATTTAATTTCTGCTTTTGTTAATTTATGTAATAGGTTGTCTCTTTATATCTAGTGGGGTAGCAAACTCAAGCTGAGGTATGTTAAGTTGATGGTGCATTATGGATAAAGGGGAGGAGGTTAAGAGTTCTTGTATCTGATGATCTGGTAGAAGCAGCCCAGTCGTATCCAAACCCATCAGTTGAGGAAGAATGAAGGTGGACAACACAGATAAAACATTATTTTGAGTACAAACCTTTTTTATAACTTCTTACTCACTTTTTATGTAAAGCATGCGCTGGATGCCACTTGTATGTTTTTATTAATTATATTTTTACCTTACCTGCTCCCAAACTGAGCAGATCTGCGCATGATAGTCCTAGTGTAGTTATCATGACAGGCTTTAAAGGTAGCCAAAGTAACACTTTGACCTGAAAAATCATAGTAAATATTCCTCCAGTCTTGTTGCTGTACATTTAAGTCCTCAGTGCAGGTGTTTGTAGAGCGACTAGTTTTACAAAGAAATGGGGGGGGGGGTGGATTGGGTCTTTCATGGCTTGAAAAGCAAAACACAGGTCACTTTGACTCAGTGTACTGTGTATAAGGAACAGTTGCCTCTCATTTATTCACAACCCACTTTTAACACATACTGGTTCCACCTATGAGAAATGACCTATTTATCTGAATTGGAGGATAGTGTCTTTATCCTACCCACAATTAGTAAATAGCACTGCAACAACACTACATTACCACAGCAGCAAAATTTTATTTTTGCATATGCGGAGTTGTGATTGAGGAAATCGTACAGAAAGTGTGCTACTAAAGCAGATAAAAGAAAGCATACCATTTCATCTTTGACAATTTAATAGAAAGAACTTCTTTGTATCAAATAAATTGAACAGCAAAAGGTTGTTGTTTAATGTGTTTATTAAAAACTACTGTTTTATTTAATTTTATGTGATGGTATAATTTATATGGTCTTTGAGTGCTTTTACTTATCAAAACTTCAGCTAGTTATGTTTCTGTATTTTAGGGATCACAAGTCTGTAGATGGGAGTAGGACCAAGTTTTCATGTAGCTGTTTGCATTTTCTGTGTAGTTAAGTATATTTAAGCAAGGTGGTGGGTTTGCAGGGGAAGCTGCGTGTGTTACTCAGTGAGACTATCTTCCATAGGTTTGTATAATGTCGAAGGTTTGTTTTCCACTTTACTCGAATTAATGTTATGTGATTTGATGCTGTGAGTTGAATTCATTATAGAGCACATTGTAAATGAACTGCAAAAAAGTGCAGTTCTGTAGTCGTGAAAACATGCATAAATCGTATAAAACATCATTAAAATCAGATTCTTTGTTGGGTGTGGTTAATTCATATTTTACTATGGGGGTGCTGTAGTTTGACTCTTGGACTGTACCCCTGTGGACAGATACTGGCTTGCATTGAGTTAGGTATGAGTTACATGCACCCATTTGTTATGCATTGCAGTAAAATAACCTCTTCCTCGATAGTAAGGTTGTTATTGTATTGTTTAGTGACTGTGGTGGTTTGTTTTGGGTAGAAGTAATAGAACAGTTAAAAAATGAAGTTAATTTATAATGTAAAATTTAAAGGGCTGGCCTACCACAGACCTCATAACTATAAACACATTAGTCTTACTAGCCTCATTTGTAAAGCTGTGGGGCACAATATCTCAGACTTCATTAGTCTGGGCATTGAAAACTTTTAATTCTGCACCCCTTTTCAGTTTATCCTCATTCATTTCTTTGAAAAAGTAACTGAAGGAATGAATAGTGGTTATGCTGACTATAAATCCTTATAATGTGTGTTGGATAGTTAACTGGTTGTATGACAGAACCCATGTGGTTAGAGTAGCAGGTGCCACTTCTGAAAACAAAAAAAATTACCAATGGTGTACTACAGGGTTCAGTTTTGTGCCCTCTCCTATTTGGCATTTGTTTCTGACACCTGCAGGTCAGCTCTCCTGGCCTACGGTTAACATAGCTTGCAAATTGCTGTAAATTAGGTGTTGGTGTTCGACCTTCGTCTCACTCACAATTGCTCCATCATAGATTTACCAGGTTAACAGTTGGTGCAAGGACAACGATATCAAATTATATGTAAAAAAAAAAAAAAAAAAAAATGTTGCATAGTGTATTTTGGTAGACAAAACAGTTTCAGTTGCCATATAGGAAATGCACCCCAATCCAGTCAGACACTGTTGTAAGGAATCTAAGTAGTCTCATAGATAATTCCTTATCATTTGACCATCATGTCTCCGCAGTAGTCTGGAAAGCCTTTTTTCTGACCCTTGTAATTTCCAAAGGCATTTCCAGTAGATCCAAAAAAAAAGTCTTAATTCCCCTTTTCTCTTATCTTGTCAGTCTCATTATTGAATATAATACACCTTTTGGTGTGTATTTATCTAAGCATATCGCACAACTTGAGACCATAGAGATTCATAACTAAAAAGATTAGTGGCCTCAAAAATCGTAGTTATCAGGAGAGATTTGGCAGCCCTTTCTCTATACTCAGTCTCTTACAGACTCCTCCATGGAGATGTATGTCTAGCTTTTCGTGCCAAGAAAAATCCAACCTATTGGATCACCTGTTCCTTCACAGAGTTAATGGTACATCAGATGCTCTGTTAAAAGAATTATAAATAAGACACATTGGAGTGAAAAATTTATGTAGGTTTATATTCCAATTTATCCCTGATCTCTGGAACAAACATCCCCTACATGTCAAGCAGAATAGCACTCTTGCCATCTTCTTGGTAAACCTAGATAATTGGATGTGCAGCTTCAAATTCTCTCCCAGTCTATCTTGTCTTGCTGTCTTTGAAGATAAAGGGAAGTTTTGAACAGGGTTTTTTTACTAGACTTGAAATGGTTTACCTATGTTTGTTGAAAACTTAAGTCTTAGGCAACCTATTAGATGGGAGAGTAAGATTAAAATCCATCCATTCATCCACGACCCCTTTTTCCCATTTTGAACATGGGGTCAGGGTGTCACTTTGACGGTGATAGTGATCTAGAGCCAAGGTTTACACCATCAGGTGGCTGACCCTGCCGCAATAGTTCTTCCACACCACATATTCACACATATGGGCAATTTAGAATGCCCAGCCCACCTACTGCTTGTCTTTGGAATGTGGGAATAAACTGGAGGAAACCCACGCAAACACAGGGAGGACATACAGATTCCTCACAGAAGGCACCCCAGCCAAGAACTGAACCAGGGAAAGTTTTGCTGTGAGGCAGCAGTGCTATCAGCTGTGCCACAGAAAATGTTAAATGTTGCCTAGAAAAGCTGAATAACAAGTGAAATTAAGTTCGTGTGTATTAAATAAAGCAAAATTTTTCTTCAGAGACGCAATTAAGTTTAACCTCTTATTTGTCATTGTAAATTGTTGTGTGTATCAGAAAGTAATTGTAGGACCTCACAGGGTAAAATAAGTTATGGAGAAAGGATGGTGAGCATTGTTTAAGTTTTACATTGAACAAAACTAACAAGTTATAGTTGGCCCTCCTTGTGTGACCATATGGGATTGTTTTGCGAGTGTTTCTTAGCAAGCTTATTTATTTTCATTCAGTTAGCATGATTGGTCTGCTTTACATTTTTTTTTCACTGTGACAAAGTAGAACAGTCTAAATACAACTTAAGCTTCTTTCTTTCCTATTCCACGACAGATACTTGTATGTGAATAGTCGAGCTTGGCCCAAGAACTGTCTCATAACAGATCCCCTGCATCCTCCTCCTATTGCTGAAGAAATTGACCTTCATGTGTTTGATCTGAAAACAATGTGTGAGGTGAAAAGGACTCTTCGTGCTCACAAAGCATATACACCTAACGATGAGTGCTTCTTCATCTTCCTTGATGTTAGCAGGGATTTTGTCGCCAGGTATGGTGAAAGTTAAAAGAAAAGTGTAATAAATTACAATGTTGGTAAGGCTAGTTACTTGTACCATGCATTAATTAGCCTGGTTACATACAACTCTGTCACACCCCTATGTTTTCTCTAGAGTTAATAAGTAAGAGTGAAATTCAAGTAATGGGTACTTGAATACATACCTTTGCTTCTGGGAGGGACTGCTGAAAACATGGCATTATAGTCATTTAGTTAGAAAAGAGTTGTGGAGTTGAACCACATAGTAATAGAGATCACAGACTCCATTTATTTATATATCTGTGTATGTGTTTGCTTTTGATGACTTGTTAGTCCAACTGTGCCTGGCCTTTTTTTAGGGAAGATCTAAAGTGGTATTCATACTGATCAGAGGAAATTTGGCCAAGGCACCAGGAGAAATTTCCCAACTCCTATCAGTAAGTGCCATGTGATCTTACATCAAACAGAGCTACCACCAGCTCAGGAGCTGGGACCTCCGTTTAACATCTTATCCAAAGTAGTGTATTTTAAGAGAGCAGTACCCCTCCCCCCATGCTGTACTTTAGTGTCTTTACTGGAAAAAATTGAATCCAAACACCAAGTGAGGAATCAGGACTTCCTAGCCTTTTAATCTTCCAACATTAGAAGTAGGTCTGCTAACTGTTTAAGCCACTGATACTAAGAGTAAAATATTTTCACAGATTTATAATTGTTCCATGATTGTGTATAGGTGGACAAAGTGGTCACATTAACAGTCTAGAGGTGGAGACAAAAGAAGCCATTTTAATAATGTGACTGAAAAGATTAAGACCTTTATTTAGAATATTGATGTCAGGGAGGAGTTTTGGGCAAACAGGAAAGTATCACAAAATAGGTTGTGATATGATGTGTTTATTTTTTTATGTGACGGTAGGATTTGTAAGGTTAAAAGGGAAAAGTTATTGAAGTGGAGACTGAGAAGAGGGTAGCATTATGACTTAGAGCATGCTAATGGAGAGGAGCCCACTACTGGAATGGTAACAGCTTACTGAAGGAAAGGAGAATGGTGGAGGTGGCTAGGGACAGGGGAGTCTAGGTTTTGAGTTAGATGTGCTCAATTAAAACAGTTAAAATAAAAGGAAAAGGCTTACAGCACCTTTTACAACTGCAGAAGTTTTTTTTTTGATCTGGAAGCATTGTACTTGTATTCTGTGAGAACTTCAGACTAGAATAAATAAGGTAGTTCTAATGAGTGCTGGGTTTCCACCTTATTTTAATTGTATTTCTTAAAAAAACACTGTTACCAGTTTATTTGGATTAAGTGCTTTCGTTCCAAACTTATCACAATTGGAACTTCATCAAAATTAAAACCTCACTTCCTTCCAAGTCTTAAATGCATTACAGAATGTCACATGAGCAGAAATTACCACATAAAAACATATAAATAAATCAGATGTCGCACTTAAGTTGCACATAATTTTTTTTTTTAGTTTTTTAATATTACAACTTTGCTGATCTCAATAATAAAACACTGTTGATGGGCACTTCTCCATTTAATCCAGGTGAGGAAACAGCATTCAAAGTTAGCTGCAAGTACAGCTCCCTATATCTGTGCTTCTCAATTAATTATCCCCATAGTCTGGCTTAACCCTTTCCACAATGTAATTTTTTTTTTTTCAAATCAGCCAACTCCCTAGCATGTTTACACAGTTTATATTCTTCACTTTAATGGTATAATTGTGTTGATAAATTTTGACCCTCACGGGATTCTCAGGCTTGCCCACATAGAATGCAGGACATGTCAAGCATATAGCAGTGTACACTACACCTCCCTGGTATTACAGTCTTACATGCCCTTGTTTGTTATAACATTGGGGTAGTGTCCATGATCAGGTTCATGATCAAGTTTACACTGTCGTAAGTGTACATACATTGCTTGAATTTTCTCATACCTCTGTTGTTAAGCTGACAAACCCCTCTGTTTGTCTCTCTAATATCTTCCAGCTGGGATTTTAAATTTCTCCCTTTTTAACTGGGGGAATCATCCACTTTACCAATCAAATCAAACAAATCAGAAATTTGTCCATTTTTTTCTAATCATCCTTTTTATATCAGGGAACTTGTTACTAAACTGCAGCACCACAACTCTAGAGTAATTATTATTAGTGATACTTGGTTTTCCTAAAAGAAGCATTTTTTTCAAATGTGGTAGAAATTTAACTTGACTAACCCCAATAACATCATCAGCTACCTCTTCCAAATGCTGTCTGTAATAGTCAGTCTGAACACTCCATTTCTGCTGGTTATGAAGCTGTTTTCAGATAAGTGACCAATTGGGGTTTTCTTCTTATCTCATTTTTCATTTGGTTTGTTAGTTTACATCTCATCCAGAAAGGGAAAATGTCATTGTGGGAGACAGAATTCCCACAAGGACCATCACGAGCAGTGTCTTTTTTGCTTGGGTGCTTCTCACGATCATACTGCTTGCTCGATTTGTCAAGCATTTGTCCCCAAGACTCTTCATAGTCATTTCTCCTCCTTGTCTGTCTGGAGAACCAACATCTTAAGTTGTTGGCGCAGGCTGCTGTGGTGGAATCATCTTGTTACATGGGTCAGCCATTTCCCAAAAAGATCAAAAAAGGCCAGATTCTGCTGCTGTACCACCTTCCCCAGTGTCTGTCTTGAGGCTGTTGAAAGCCAGGAGGACCATCGAGTTGTTCAGTCAGATTCCTCTTCTGCGACCACATTGGAGGCTGGCATGGATCAATCTTCTCGAACATCCTCAGAGGCTCTGCAGATGGCCATTGCAGATGTTGAGGGGGAACCTCAGCTGATCATATCTGAGAGACTGAGCAGTGTTCTACAGATACTTGTTCAGGAGGAGATTCCTGCTACATTGATTGTCTGCTAGGTTCCAAACCTCCTACGGTATTTAGGGCTGACATCCCTCTAAAATCGAAACAGAAAACTAAACACATTTTCCCTGCTTCCAAAGATCCCATGAATGACAGGATGTTAAACAGGGGTTGTTTAATGCACTCATGGCCTTAAAGCCTCTCCAGGAAGTTTCTATTCCTGCCCCCTTGGTCATCTCCTCCACTTAAGAGGCCTAGGGAGCAGGACTCTTCTGTTGAAGACTTGGGCTCATGGGCTCAGGGGAAGAGTCCTTGGCATGATCCTTTCAGATTCCTTCTCCATTGGACTTGGTTCTGAGGATGAGGATTCCATTAGCCCAGATTTTCCCTTTGAGGAAATCTTTTTTGGGGATACTATCTCTTGTATGATGGAATTCTTTAAATGGGACTGTTCTCAGGTTTCTGACATCCAGAAGAGTTTTATTATGAACTCCTCCTCCCATAAGCCCTCTGCTGATGTTCTTTGTGTTTCACTGTTGCAGTCATCACCTGTGGGTTATCCCTGCTGTGGTAGCCCTCGGCTGGCCCAAATACCAGAGTCAGTGTTTTTCTGCATCGGCTGCTGTTGGTTGTTGTCTGACGTCAGGTCATCAGTGCTATAAAGCAAGGCAGCCGACGCCATTACATCAGTCTTTCTTGCTGTGGAGCCCATAGCAGAAGTAGTTCGCAAGTGTGCCAGTCGGTCATCCAGAAGAGTTATGAACTCCTCAAAATGGAGTCCCCTAAGCCCTCTGCTGTTCCTCCGGTCATGGCTGCCCTGTTGGATACTTTTTCAGCAGCTTCTCAGGCTCCTGATTCCCTACTTTCAGACCCTAAAAAGTCTGACAGGTTTTATAAGGTGCCTGATGAATGCATGTTTCTCTACAAATGTCCCTCTACTGACCCTTCTGTTGTGTCTGTCTCTTCTGGAAAACCGTCCAAAGCTCTTGCCTTGTACTAAATTGCTTCCTTCTGACAAAGGCAGTAGGACCATGGAACTGCTGGGCAAAAAAGGTGTATACTGCTGCTACCCTGGCCTTTTGAGCTATTAATTGTCAGACCCCTATAACAAGGTGTGTCTTGGCTGTTCTTTCTCAGACCTCTCAGGTTATCTCTGACCTTCCTGGTTCTGAGGGGAAAAGTTCAGCCCTCTCTTTGTTGGGATTCTCTTACTAAGAGTCTCGCCATTCTATTAAATGTCGTTATTTTGCAGTTGATGCTTCTTCTAGAGCAGCTGCTTTTGGTTCTTTGTTGAGGTGTTACTCTTGGCTTTGCTTGCAGCCTTTGCCTGATGATATTAAGACTGAACTGATGGATGGTCCCCAAGATCATAAAAATCTCTTTGGTTCTGCAGCAGCTGAGCTTTTTACGTTCCTGCAAGAAAAGGGCAACACCTTGCAGGAATTGAAGCATATTTTTGTTTCTCGTATTCCTAAATTTCAGAGAAATTATCCCTCTAAGACTGCCTTTGCCCGTAGATACTTTCACCCTCCTCCCAAAGGTAAAAAGGATTTTAGATTCGTTCCTCCTGGTAAGTCTACCCAGACTTCTGTTAATCAGAAGCCTCCTTTTCCAGATCAGGCCTTAAAGCCTCTCCAGGAAGTTTCTGTTCCTGCCCCCTTGGTCATCTCCTCCACTTAAGAGGCCTAGGGAGCAGGACTCTTCTGTTGAAGACTTGGGCTCAGGGGAAGAGTCCTTGGCATGATCCTTTCAGATTCCTTCTCCATTGGACTTGGTTCTGAGGATGAGGATTCCATTAGCCCAGATTCTCCCTTTCAGGAAATCTTTTTTGGGGATACTATCTCTTGTATGATGGAATTCTTTAAATGGGACTGTTCTCAGGTTTCTGACATCCAGAAGAGTTTTATTATGAACTCCTCCTCCCATAAGCCCTCTGCTGATGTTCTTTGTGTTTCACTGTTGCAGTCATCACCTGTGGGTTATCCCTGCTGTGGTAGCCCTCGGCTGGCCCAAATACCAGAGTCAGTGTTTTTCTGCATCGGCTGCTGTTGGTTGTTGTCTGACGTCAGGTCATCAGTGCTATAAAGCAAGGCAGCCGACGCCATTACATCAGTCTTTCTTGCTGTGGAGCCCATAGCAGAAGTAGTTCGCAAGTGTGCCAGTCGTTCATCCAGAAGAGTTATGAACTCCTCAAAATGGAGTCCCCTAAGCCCTCTGCTGTTCCTCCTGTCATGGCTCCCCTGTTGGATACTTTTTCAGCAGCTTCTCAGGCTCCTGATTCCCTACTTTCAGACCCTAAAAAGTCTGACAGGTTTTATAAGGAGCCTGATGAATGCATGTTTCTCTACAAATGTCCCTCTACTGACCCTTCTGTTGTGTCTGTCTCTTCTGGAAAACCGTCCAAAGCTCTTGCCTTGTACTAAATTGCTTCCTTCTGACAAAGGCAGTAGGACCATGGAACTGCTGGGCAAAAAAGGTGTATACTGCTGCTACCCTGGCCTTTTGAGCTATTAATTGTCAGACCCCTATAACAAGGTGTGTCTTGGCTGTTCTTTCTCAGACCTCTCAGGTTATCTCTGACCTTCCTGGTTCTGAGGGGAAAAGTTCAGCCCTCTCTTTGTTGGGATTCTCTTACTAAGTGGCTCGCCATTCTATTAAATGTAGTTATTTTGCAGTTGATGCTTCTTCTAGAGCAGCTGCTTTTGGTTCTTTGTCGAGGTGTTACTCTTGGCTTTGCTTGCAGCCTTTGCCTGATGATATTAAGACTGAACTGATGGATGGTCCCCAAGATCATAAAAATCTCTTTGGTTCTGCAGCAGCTGAGCTTTTTAAGTTCCTGCAAGAAAAGGGCAACGCCTTGCAGGAATTGAAGCATATTTTTGTTTCTCGTATTCCTAAATTTCAGAGAAATTATCCCTCTAAGACTGCCTTTGCCCGTAGATACTTTCACCCTCCTCCCAAAGGTAAAAAGGGTTTTAGATTCGTTCCTCCTGGTAAGTCTACCCAGACTTCTGTTAATCAGAAGCCTCCTTTTCCAGATCAGCCAGGTTCTATCTGGTTATCTGCTTCCCTCCTTTCTAAGTCAGATTCCTTCATCTCTTTGCCTCTCCCTGTCTATTCCCAACTGGTTAAGGATCACTCATGATTCTTGGGTTCTATCATCCATCAGGCATGCTTCATGGTTTGGAAATCCCTTCCTCCTTTTCTGCGCACTCCCTAACCTCCTCAGGAACAGCTGCCTTTCTTTCTGGGTGTACTTCAGGCCCTTTTGTTTCAATGCACTATCCAGGCAGTTTCCACTCCTCAGAGGAAGGGGTTTTATTCCAGAATGTTTGTTTCCCAGGAAAGAAGGCACCTGAAGGCCCTTTCTGGACCTTTCTCAGCTCAACATCTTTCTGAAGATCCCTCCCTTTCAGATGCTGTCCCTTCAGACTTTGTTTCCTTCTCTCCTTCCTCAGGCTTTCCTGGTCTGTCTAGATCTCAAGGATACTTATCTTTACGTCCTTTTCATCCCCATTTCAGGAAACGTTTGTGTTTCTCTGTTTCTTCCTTGCATTTGCAGTTCTCTGCTTTGCCCACTGCCCCAAGGGTTTTCAGCAAATACCTTGCTGCTGCCATTGCCTTTTGCAGGATGAGGGGGATACAAATCTTTCCTTACCTTAACAATCTGCTTGTTCATGCTTCCTCCCCAAGAGACCTTGCTTCAGCACCTTCATTATGCTGTTTTTCTGTTGCAAAACATAAGGTTTACAGTAAATTTCCCGAAATCCTCCCTGACTCCTTATCAGGATCATGTTTCTCAGTTGCAGGATCCAGACCATTCCTGTGGTGGCTTCCCTGCAACGACCCAAGGGTCTTGCACTAATTGCCTTTTTTCAATCCCTTTTTCCTCAGGTCTCAGTTACAGTCAGAGAATTTCTAAGGCATCTTGGATTCATGGCTTCCACCATTCCTATGCTACCTCTAGCCAGACTCCATGTGAGGAAGCTATAGTGGTTCCTAAAGTCAGTATGGCACCAACACTGTCATTAGGCCTTCAAGTTTCTCTTCTTCCATGCTTCAAACTAGAGCTTCACTGGTGGATTCATCATCTGTCTCTCAACCCAGGGCTTCCTTTTCAGCCCCCATTCCCCTCTCAGGAACTTTTTTCGTTTGCCTCATACTTGGAGTAGGGTGCTTCTTTTGGCCCTCTCAATGTTCAGGGTCTTTGGCCCATTCATCAGAGGGCAGGCTATGTCAATGTCAATGAGATGAGGGCTGTTCTCCTTGTTCTTCCGGCCTTTCATACTCTCTTCTTCCAGGTCTTCTCAAAATCTTACCACAATGATGCGGTACATCAACAAGCAAGGAGGGACACGCTCCTACCTTCAATGTCAACTAGCTCATCAAGTTTGGGATCTTGCTGTCCAATATCAGGTGACTCTTTTTAGGGTGTTTATATTCCTTCAGAACAAAATATTATGGTAGACTCCCTAAGAAGGTCTATAACATAGGCTGACGAGATGTGTTTTTGGATATTGTCCACTAGTGTGGTACTCCTCAGGTAGATCTTTTTGCCTCCTCTCTGAACAGACAACTTCCTGTTCTTTGCACCAGAGTCCCAAGTCCTCTGGCATGGAAGGTGGACACCCTATCTTTTTCTTGGAAGGGGATGTTTCTCTACACCTTCCCTCCCATTTCTCTTATACCGAGGGTCTTGCTCAAGATAGAGTGAGACTTCCCCCAAAATCATGTTGGTGACTTCCTTTTGTCCAGACAGCATTGATTCCCTATTCTTTTGCACTTAGCCAAGGGCAATCACCACAGGTTAACTCACACAAGAAGACGCATCTAATCCATCCTCTCATGTCCACTCTTCAACTGACACTGTGGGTGATAGGGTTTTGCTCCCTTTTAGGCATCTTTTTTATGAGGACATGCGTCGGGTTTTGCAGGAGGCCAGGAAAACCACTACCAGGAAATCTTGTGTGTTTAAATAGAAGAGATTTTCTGTCTGGTGTCTTGCTTGCAACCAGGATCCACTTTCTGTGGAGATTCCTCTGGTTCTCTCTTATTTGTGTGAATTGCTCCATGCTGGGTTGACGTATTCAGTTGAAGCTCATCATTTAGCTGTTTTTGCTTGTCTGCCTTTGTTTCCTCCTCTGTCGTCTAAGTTTGAAGTCAAACAATTTCTTAAAGGCATCCTTCATATTAGATCCCCAGGAAACCTATTCCTCCTTCCTGGGACTTTAATTTTTTCTTGAAAAATCAACTCGGGCACCTTTTGAGCCTGCGGCTTCAGTTTCCTTGCAGCATTGTAGATGGAATACTGTTTTGCTTTTTCCCCTTCAGCTAAGAGAGTGTCTGAACATCAGGCCTTTATGGGTGTTCCTCCTTTTTTAGTTTTTCATAGGGACAGGACGTTTCTGTGTACATAGCCTCCTTTTATGCCCAAGGTGGTTAGTGAATTGTCTCTTAATCAGTCTATTAATTTGCCCACATATTTTCCTTCTCTGCAGTCTGCTAGTGAGAAGGCTCTTCACACCTTGGATTTGCATAAGCAGCTCAGATATTATGTAGATAGGACTAAAACCATTCAAAAGTCTGAGCAGCTTTTTATTTATTTTTCATCAGATATCTCTAAGTTTGGCTGTTTCTAAGCTAACCATTTCTTCACTGATCTGTAAGGGCATTTCCTTTGGTTACTCCTTTAATGGGAAGAGTGTTTCTGCCTCTGTAAAGACTCTTTCTACCAGGGCTGTGGCTTCTTCTGGTGCTTTTTGCACAGGATTGGATGCCAATTCCATTGTTGAGGCTGCTACTTGGACTTCTGTCCATACCTTTACTGAGTATTACAAATTGGATGTTTCCAAAACAGGAACTGGCTTTACCTGAGCTACCCTGCATGGGTTTCTTGAGGGCTCTGCAGGGCCTTCCTCCTCACAAGTTTCCTCTTCAGCTTTTGCACTCACTCTTTAGTAAACAATACTGCAACAGTGATATGGAAGGATATAGTACAGCTGTGTAAAATCCTGCCATAACAGTAGATGTCCTTCTATTCACTGTTGCAGTATTCGCTCCCTCCCTCCTCCCCCTTTTTCTCTTCTCCTCCTCCTTATTAAAGTGCAACAGTTAAATAATAGGGGGTTACCTTTTAGTCTTGAGTCAAGAATAATGCTTCGGGATGTGCAAAGTGCTCATTTATTCCATACAAACAGCGATGGGAGACTGCCTACTCAAAATTTCATATCGGTCTCAAAACAAAGAATAACACAATTTTTATACTTTTTTATCCATTTCATGCATGCAGAATTCTGACGTAACATAGGTTTAACAAATCAAAATAATTTGTGCCCTCGTGCTTTTCGCTTAGAGCATCACATGAACACTTCACAAATATGTTTTTTAAAGCATAGACCCCCTGGTCTGAGAATCTTTCCTTCAACCTTGCAATGTTTAGTACCAGTACACACTACCTTTTGCACACATCCTTGATGTCCTTCAAGGATGCATCTGCAGTCATAACAAATGGGTTGTCCTGTCGTCAGGCAGCCCTTCGGTCGGCCGGATTCCAAAGTCTGGGTCCGGCCGCTGATGTCGCACTTCACCCGACGTCATCTCTGCTGGTCTTCGGGTATAAAGGCATCAGCTGACGCCATTTTCCCCAGTCTTTCTTGCCGCGTGGCGCCCGAAGCAGAAGCTGTTCGCAAGTGCCGGTCGGTCAGATCCAGAGATTACTACTACCGAATACTACTTCGAAGACTTCTAAAAAGCTAAGTACCCCGTTGGGGACTCTTTCTTGCCTCAGCCGATGTCAGAAAAACTAGCAATCCAGAAATTCAAACCATTCCTCAAAGAAGGCCATTTAATGATAAGGACAGACAACACCACAGTCATGTGGTACATCAACAAACAGGGAGGCACTCATTCATACCCCCTATGCAGAATGACTCTGGACCTTTGGAATATGGCTCTGAGCTACAACATCCAGTTACAGGCAATATTTGTGCCGGGAAAAGAAAACACCCTAGCAGACATGTTAAGCAGAACCACCTCGGATGCTCACGAATGGATGCTACACCCGGACATCTTCAAGGCCATCACAAAGAAATGGGGAATGCCACAAATAGACCTATTCGCATCCCCACTCAATCACCAGCTCAAAAAATTCTGCACAAGGACATGCCACCCACTAGCATGGAAGGTGGACTCTCTATCCTTCAGTTGGAAAGGCCTGACAGCATATGTATTTCCACCTCTTCCTTTGATGCACAAGGTACTACTGAAAATCAAAGAGAAACGCCCAAGGATAATTCTGATAGCTCCGAATTGGCCAAGACAACACTGGTATCCTTTGCTGAGGAGCATGTCTCAGGGGAGAATGTGGCCAATACCCCTGATGCCTTTGATGTTAACTCAGAACAACTACAACATCATGCACCCAAACCTAAAAACCTTGCAACTGACTGCCTGGAACATCACATAACAGCTACTAACCCAGACTTATCCCAAAGGGTTAAAGACATTATCCTTGAAGCCCGCAGACCTTCAACAAGAAGGAACTATGCAGGAAAATGGAAAAGGTTTGTCATTTGGAGTACTGAAAGAGGAAAAGATGTCTCGAACATAGATATTTCTAACATCCTGGAGTACTTGGCAGAGCCTTCTACATACGGGCCTGTCCTATTCCTCCATCAAGATACATGCATCAGCTATTTCCGCAGAATACAGCTTCGATCCACCTGTCTTCTCGCATCCTCTACTCAGGCAATTCCTCAGAGGGATCAAGAATGTAAAACCTCCTAGGAAACCACCATTACCAGCATGGGACTTGAACTTTGTGCTAGAAAAATTGACACTCCCTCCATTTGAACCAGCAGCAACAGCAGATCTTCAACACCTATCATGGAAAACTGCTTTCCTACTGGCAATTACTTCAGCAAGGAGGGTCTCGGAACTACAGGCCTTAATGGCAGTACAACCCTTCCTAATCTTCCATCAAGATAGAGTGTCCATGAGAACTAATCCTACATTTATGCCTAAGGTGGTATCCAGAGTGTCTTTAAACCAGGCAATCCACCTACCTACCTTCTTTCCCAATCCACAGAACAGCGGAGAAAGGCTGCTGCATACCTTGGATGTACATAGACAGTTACGCTACTACCTGGACAGAACCAAAAGTAACAGAAAAACTGACCAGCTTTTAGTAGCCTATGCAACAGGAAGGGAAGGAAAAGCAATTTCCAAACAGACAATCTCCAAATGGATAGGAAATTGCATAAGATTCTGTTACTCCTACCATGGAAAACCAGTTCCACAGAACATAAGACCTCATTCTACAAGGGCTACAGCCACTACCACAGCTTTCTTACGAGGAGTGGCAACCAAGGACATTATTGAGGCGGCTACTTGGACCTCCGTGCATACATTTGCCAAGCATTATAATTTACCTCTATACTCTAGATCCCGAGCAGGGTTTGCCACTGCTGTATTGCAAGGGATCCTAACTACGCCATAATTCTTCTTCCTCCTCCCCTAGTTTGGCTATGGTATTCTACCCATTTGTTATGACTACAGATGCATCCTTGAAGGACATAGTACAGTTTTGTACCGACCATAAATGTAGATGTCCGAACAGGATAGCATCTGCAGTCAGGATTACCCACCCTCCTTCCCCTCTGTGGTACTCCTAGGGTATTTACCCTCCTAATAGCTAGCTGGGGGGGGGGGGGAGTCTCTTATGGTGTATTTGTTTGTATATATGTACATACATGCTTATTTTTTGTGTTTGCCTTCTACTATTTTGGAAACATTGGCATTTATCCAAAATTTAGCTTTCCTAGAGGGCAACTGGCATCTGGGGCAAGAAACACTGAGGAAAATGGCGTCGGCTGATGCCTTTATACCCGAAGACCAGCAGAGATGACGTCGGGTGAAGTGCGACATCAGCCGAAGCCGGACCCAGACTTTGGAATCCGGCCGACCGATGAGCTGCCTGACGACAGGACAACCCATTTGTTATGACTGCAGATGCTATCCTGTTCGGACATCTACATTTATGGTAGGTACAAAACTGTACTTTATGACTCATTTCCCAGCCTGAGAAGGCCAGAGCTTACAAAAGATTATTGGCACATTTTCTTTCCTCCCTCCATTACATTCTGAAACAAAACTCTTTTGAACACAGTAACATCCCTTAAGTCCTTCAGCACTTAGTTTGCCTTCAATTTTCTGTCATTACACTATAATGTAATAATGGAAAGAGAATGCAGTTGTAAGGCATTTGAAATATAAAGCTACAATTTATGTGAAACACTATTTTGTATAGCCATGCATATATATTACATTATGTTTTTCACATAAATTTGTGAAGAAACTCCAGGTTAATATGCATTTAGTGAAGAATAATCATGATGCAGTATATTTTTCTGTAACATTTTTTTCCTTCTGAGTGCACATGTTCCTCCTCCTTTCCTTGGTTGTTCCTCCTGGGACTATTCAGTTCTGTGGTATTTAAGTCCGTACATCACCTTTATGCCCTACACTGTGAGCTGGGAGCATACATGCGATGTGCAACACCCATAAAATTTTAAGGCTTTGGCATACTGGTCGGACGTTGGACTACCCTTGATAGGGTTACCCTTTAGTAAAGAATACTGCAACAGTGAAGAGAAGGACATCTACTGTTATGGTAAGATTTTGCACAACAGTACTTTCTGTTTGAAGGATGACAATGTATGGCATTGTTTTATCTACAGAGGAAGTTTATTCTAGATATGAAGTGCTGCATAATGAATCTGTCTCCCCTCAATAATGTTCAGTTAATCTGCTTGTGAAGAATTGGCTCCCTGGAGTTGTCACACCTGCGACAGTACAGTAGAGCAAGTACAACAGAATCTCTAGTGGTGCAAGTAGGCGAGGTACAGATTGCTCCCCAAGAGTCTGTACGATACTGTATATGGGGATAGAGCTTCTATCATCTCTTTTTAGATCAGAGTCTTTTAAACCCTTAATCGTCTTGGTTAGGATCCCCTGGGATTTCTCTGGTTGGTTGATACTTATGGTGGTTATATCCTGGAGAGTGTGTTGTACTCCATGATTGGTCTGATCAGTGCACAAGATAAGGGAGTAATGTCTTCTTTTGATCCTGATGATCTACCCTTTGGCTATCAGCTGTGCTAAATGGAGGGACTTTCTCATCTTACTATAGCCTCTACATGGGGATTGAAGGAGAGTGAGTTGTCAGCTCACGTTCTGAGGTCCATGACTACATTTTAATTTCTTTTTGAGTTGAGATTCTTTAATAAATTCAATGATACTACATTTCTTTGCATCTAATTTGACCCCATGTTCACTACACCAGGTATTTACCAGGGTATGTTCTCTCTGAAGGTCTCAGGTGTCTCAGGGAGGTCTTGACAATAGCATGCAGTTTGCAGTCATCTGCAAACTTAGTTAACCAGATGTTCTGGTTCCCAGTTTGGAGATCAGAGAAGTAAATATCGAAAAGGAGGAGTCCCACCACAGAGTCCTGGGGACTCCACTAATTAACTTTCATGCTGTCCAGATGAAGCATTTCCCACACAAACTGTGTGGGTTTTGTGTTTTAGTTACTTTACTGTTCCTTATGGATCTATTTTTAAAGCATTTAGCTTTCTTGCTCTGCCTGCATGGGGTGTAGTGTCAGATGTCTTTACCAGATCAAGATGTGCTGTGTGAATAGCATGACCACTGCCTACTGCCTGTGTGACCCACTCAAAGAAGTTAATTAAATTTAATATGCAGGATCTCCCTTTGACAAAGCCAAATTGTTGAGGGTCAAATCTAATAGTTGTTTTGATATCATAATTGGTGAGGTCATAGCTTCACAGGTCAGACAGGTTGGTGTATAATTACTGGAGTCCATGGTGGGGCCACTCTTATGAAGGGGTATCACCACCATAGTATGTTATTACTCAGGAGCAAATCCTGTAGCTAAGCTTATGTTCTACAGTTTGCTGAGGGCATGTTTAGCACTGTTCATTAAACACCTGCATATGTTGTCAGGTCCCATGGAAAAAGTATGTGTGGTCTTTGATAGCACCTTCAGTACATGTTCCACGGTGATAACTGGGTGTAAGGAATTCTGGGATATGTGGAATTTGGATAGCTGCTTCAAGAGTAAAATTTGCACTGACTTTATTGATTATTTATTGGTGATGACTTTTGGGTTGGAGTGGGTGGTGCCCTTTAGCAAACGTTCTGAGCATTGCTGGGTATTTTAGTTTCTTGACATAGCTAACAAAGGATTTGTAATTATCCTTAGATTCATTAGTTAATTTAAGCTTATGGCTTGATTTAGTAGTCCTAGTAGTTTTTTTTTCAATTCCAAAGTAATATTTTTGATAGTTTTCTATGCATGCAGATACTGTTGGACCACCAGGGTGGTTTGTTTTTGAATTTCTTATTATATTTTGTGCTGTTCAGGACTGCCAGCTCTATGCATTTATCTAGGTGAGGTTATCATTCTTTTGTGTAGCATACTGCTACATCTTCATCAGAGCTGCTACTGACAGAGCTGAAGGTTAAGATCTCATCATAGAACTGTATGAGGTTTGCCCACCTGAAATAGTTAAATTAAGAGATATTGGTTTCAGGGGCTTTGGAGATTTGGAAAGTGAATAACACACATTTATGCTCTAGCTTATCTGGGGAAGGAGTGACCAGGAGAATAGTACATAGTAAAATTTTTAATTTTCATTGAGGCTAACTGTTCAACAGAGGACTTGGGGAAAAAAACCCATATAAACTTGTATGTCCCTCTTAATAAGGCAGTAAGCTACAGGGAAGAGCAAATGCTTTTATAGTCTTTAGCTGTCAGTTAAGCTTTGAAGCCCTTTAATTCTTTTTGTGAGAAATCTTTTACCTTCTCCAGTTGTGAATGTGCAGTGTTTTACAATTGTCTGCTAAGAGCTGTACTGGAAGACAGTTGCCTTCCTGGCACTGTTTACACATTGGAAGAGCAGGTGGGCAACTCCTTGTGCTCCTTGGACAGTAGCAACTACATGGTAAATGAAAGGTTGTTGTCTTCATGGACTCCAAGGTCTTTCTACTATTTTGACAACTTATATGTGATGTATGTTGATAGTACACAAAGCTGGCTGGAGAATTTTGTCAGAATACTTCCTTGTTTGACAGTGAAGGCATGGTCATTTCTGCTGCACCATTTGGTTATCAGGGCAATCTGGAAGCAGTATGACACAGCTACTTCAGCCTACAAGAAGTCCTGTGCTCTGTCTAAGCCACAGTCTGAGTGTAAAACCTATCAAACACACTTCCTTTGAAACCTGTGTGATCTGTTCTGAGCAGCATGATTCCTAGTGACCACAACATTTTGCTGCCAGACACCTTTATGATCTCCTCGGCCTACTTCCATTCTTTCCTTTCCTACATCTGAAAATGGGAAAATACCTTTTCAGAACACAAGGAGGGCTTTTGGACAAAGTCACCTCTGAGGATGTTTCCACTCTCAAGGAGTATTTATTTTATTTATTTGACTTGCATTATTGCTTTGCTGCAGATGTTCATCGTGTTTCACTGTTGCAGTCATGACTGTAGGGTTCTCCCTTGCCGGCAGGCAGTCCACGGTCGGCCAGAATCCCAAAGTCTGGGTCCGGCGTCGGCTGTTCAGTCATGCTCCCTGACATCAGAGTGCCAGGAGTACAAAGCTGACAGCTGACGCCATGTTCTCCAGTCTTTCTTGCCGTGCGGTGATAGCAGTTCGCAAGTGCCGGTCGGCTGACTCCTGACCATCTTTTCTGAACAAACTTCAGTCCGAAGACTTTCTTCTCCTACTCAAAGCTAAGTACCCCGTTGGGGAAACTTTTTTCTTGCTCCAGTCCGATGTCAGAAAAAGTTAATAATTGTATTTCGTGTGGGAAGCAAATACCTCATAAGGATTTTCATTCTTACTGTATTCCTTGCTTAGGCCCTGACCACGACGTAGCTAATTGTCGGTTTTGTGCTAGATTCAATCAATGTACAATTAAAAGAAGGTACGATTTTGCATTTCATTACTTCGGTAGGCGTTTTAATTACAAAATGTCGTCGGATACGGTTCCGGCTACCGGAGTTCACAAACGACGCAAGGACAAAGACAGGCCTCCGAGGTCCAAATCTGACGATATCGTACAAGCAGAGCCAGCTTCAGGTTCGGCCGTCATCAGTGAGGCGCTTTTGCAGCCCCTGTGGTCGGCCATTTCGGAATCGATGGCCGAAACGGACTCCCACGAGGATCCAACTAGGCCTTTGAATATTTCTGTTGCAGGACCTTCGGACAGTGCTCCTTCGGATGGGTCCGGAGTCGCTGTGCAGGTACCGACTTCCGAAGGGGTTTTCAGGCCTACTCAGCTTCTAATAAAGGCAAAGGCAACGACTCCTTCCAAATCAAAGACTGCAACACAGGCCTCTTCTGATCTGGCTCCCAACTCACAGAAACCGTTACTTAAGATGGCGGAGGACTTACTTACTATGATTAGGGGTTCACATCCCCCTCTAGATAAAAGGCCAAGGCAGGAAGTTTATTATGACTCCTCTGATCAGGCTTCTGTTTCTTCAGTTTCTTCTTCTGACCAGGAATATTCTTTCCCTCCTCATGAGAATTTTGATGCTGAGGAATCCATTCCTTCAGCTTCTCCCCCTAAGGATTTCTCTTTTGGGGAAACTTTGCATGAAATGAGGGAACATTTTCACTGGGAAGGACAAGGAGTATTCGGAATCTAAGAAAAGACTAAGGGATTTTCTTCTTCTTCCCCAACATAGACCCCTGGCTATTCCTCCTATTTTGGATATTGTGGATGATGCTTTTCCGAGGCTAACTTAACCCCTGACTCTTTTTCTCCTGCTCCTGTTAAGCCTGACAGATATTACAGGGTTCCTGATTCCCACCAGTTTTTATACAAGAACCCTACTGCTGACCCTGAAACCATTTCTCAGGGTCCTAAGGGAGTTAAGGCCGCTTCTGCTAAAAACCCTATTCCCACTGAGAAGGATTCCAGATCTTTAGAAAGATGGGGCAAAAAAGTGTACACTTCTGCTACTTTATCTATTAGGGCTTTAAACTGTCAGTTTCATATGCTGAAATACCAGCAATTTCTCCTGTCTGTTTTAAAACAAAAGCTAACTTCCAATGTGATAGTGTTCAATCTCGCCGTTTGTTCTTACACATGGGTTCGGAGCCGATCCTCGGCTCCGTGCCGGCCTCTTGCAAGCTCTGCATCGAGAAGAAGCTTGAGACAATCTAATACCCACAATCCCCCTCTGCCTTTACCTCAGATCTAGTTTGCCGCTGCTGCATTCGCATCGTTGGGAGCTAGCTCGGGAGTCTAAAAAGCTAAGATATAACTTTTTGTTATATTTTATTAGATTTTCTATTTCTGTTTGATGTTTCAGTATTATACTGTATGATTGTGTTGTGGTCTGGTTGATTTCTTGGTACCGTTAAGTAGTTTTATCGGTTAGATTTTTTTCGGGGCCTACAACCCTTCATAAATTTAATACTATTTGACTTTATACCGGATTTGACAATTTTTTATCGGATTTGACAAACTTTCACGGATTTGACTGCATTACTGGACTTGTCTTTTACTCCTATAATGTCTGATAAGGTGAAGTCAGGTTTCAAGCGTTGTCAGTGTGGCCAGAAAATGTCAGTGACTGACAACCATAGTTCCTGCATCTACTGCCTTGGCCCTCTCCACTTGCAAGAGGACTGTTCCATCTGTCATTCTTTTAGTGGGAGGGTCATGACAGATAGGCGCAGGAAACTGATGGACAGAGGTCTATTGAAACCTTCTTTTCAGGAGGCTCTGGATGCTTCTGACCAGGCATCAAAGTCCTCTAAGGAATCGAAGACGTCAGAGCCCAAGTCATCGGCTCCGAGCTCTTCAGCAAAGGTTAGATCACCGGTTCCACAGACTTCGGGGCCGAGTGTTCAACTGGTATCGGTTCCTGAGCCTCGAGTCTTGGAACCGGTGATGGAGCTCCCTCCTTCGACCGTATTGAGGTCGGCTCCGTCTTCGGTTCCTTCGACCCGTTCTTCCTCCAAACTTTCTGATATCGATGTGGATCGCGTGGTGCAGAAGTTATTGGAGCATTCGGCCCTGTCCAAACTTATTTCGGTTTCCACCCAGTTGGTGTCGAAACTTGAAGGCCTCCCGGTATCTCCATCCATTCCTCCTCCGAGACCGATTCAGTCTTTGGAGCCGGAAGAGGCTGATCTACTGATTGTGGAGCCCTCGGGTCCAGAACCGTCCTTTTCTCGGTCTGTTCCTCTCACCTCGACTCCGTCGGACCCGATACCGGAGTCTCGGAGCCGACGGTCTGTCCTTGGTTCCGGGGCCGAGAGTCGAACCGACGTTTCGGTTCCGACTCTCCCCCTCGGGGCCTCGGCGCGGATCGATTCGGCTCCGTCCTCGGGGTCGATGCCTTCGGTGCCCGTGTCGGGGATTCTTCCCATTTCTTCGGAACCGGGAGACTCTTCGATGCGGGACCCGGGAGCGTTCGACCTGATGAGGAAGGTGTTGTCTACCCAGACAACCACATCAGTGGAAGCAACCTCTCCTCCCCATAAAGGGCCGTTATCCTCATCTGCACCCACGGCCACATCCAAGCGTCGGGCACCAGTGTCTCAGCCACCCCTGGAGGGTGCCCCCTCTTCCTCCGAGGCTTCTTCGGATGCTCCCCACGAAGAAGTCCCTAGGAAAAGATTGTGTAAGAGGAGACACTTGGATTCTCCACAGGAATCCTTAACATCTGATACTGACTTAGATGAGTCAGAGGGGTCCCCTAAGTCACCTTCGGAAGATGTCTCTTTCGGACATATTGGAGATCCTGAAACAGAGAGGTGACTGGCAGTCCCTTCCCCCTTCTGAGGATGAGTCAGTTCTGCTGAAGGCATTTGGTGCTCGCCCTTCTTCCTCCTGGGTCACTCCGCCCTTCGACGAACTAATGGAACTAATTGCTCGAAGGGCGTGGGAGGCTCCTGACACAGTGGAACCAGTTCCAAGGAAACCTAATAAATACATCACGGCACCTCAGGACAAGTCCTACCTAACAAAAGGAGTTCTGGTAGACGCTATGGTGGTGGCAGCAGCCACGAAAAAGGAGATGTCGGAGTCTTCTTCGTCTGTCCATCCTCCTAATAAAGATTCTAGGACGATGGATAGATACGGGAAGCACATTTTTAGTTCAGCAGCTTTTTCCATGCGATCCCTGAACTATTTGACCCATTTTACACGTCTACAGAGGGATCTAGTCAAAGAGTTGGGAGATACCCTCCAGGGTACTACGGATGCAGCTGTCTCAGAGAAAGTGACAGCGCAACTTAATACCCTTACATCGATTGTTAACTCGTCCATGAGGCTGATTTCCTACGCAGCCGAAGGTTCGAGTAGGGCAGCAGCTTCAGCGATTGCTCTTCGCAGACAATCCTGGATGCGCTTATGCTCCTTTGCGGAAGCCTTCAAGTCTTCCTTTACTAACGCCCCTTTTGACGGTGCCACTCTTTTTGGCCCCAAAGTAAAGGAGACCCTTACCCGGTGTGAACAGGAGGGAAAGACTCTGTCTGCTGTCGGAGTCCGTTTTTCCACCCCAACCAGACCGTACCCCAAAGGGCAACGTGGTGGAAAAATGTGGTTTCGAAAACCCCAAGGATCTTTCCCAGGCACACAGGGAGACGCCCCCTCTAGAGGCAGAGGAGGGGGTAGAGGTGGAAGACGCCGCCTGGCGGCAGAGGGTCCGCAACATCAAGGTGACAGGGAGACACTCCCTGGTAAACCTTTCCAGCACTCCTGAGAGGAGGCCCGACTGTCCTGCTCTGGAAACAGTCGGGGGTCGCTTAGCTTTATACCCTCAGGCCTGGCAAAATTTAACTACAGACAAGTGGGTAAAAAGCGTGGTTACCAGAGGTTACAACATACCCTTTCTATCTCATCCCATCCCAAAGAAAAGACTCCCAGATGTACGCCCCATCTGAGAGCCAGCAGCCATAGAAATTTCAAAGCTGCTAGAAAAAGAGTCATCCAACCAGTCCCAGCGGACCAGCAAGGATTCGGGACTTACTCAAGGTTCTTTTAGTTCCAAAGAAACAGGGGACTGGAGGCCCATTCTGGACCTAAGCTACCTCAATACCTTCGTCAGGAAAGAAAAGTTCCGAATGGTCACGCTTCAATCGATCCTTCCATTCTTACAGAAGGACGACTGGATGTGCTCAATAGATCTAGAAGATGCATACTACCACATCAAAATGGCCAGGGCATCCAGAGATCATCTGCGCTTCTGGCTGGGGGCCAGTCACTTTCAATTTCAAGCCCTGCCCTTTGGTCTGACCTCAGCCCCCAGGGTCTTCACCAAATGCATGGCAGTGGTAGCGTCTCACTTGAGACGCCAAGGATTCCAGGTGTTTCCGTATCTGGACGACTGGCTCCTTTCTGCCACCACCCAGCGTCAACTGTTACAGGCCAGAGACTTTGCTCTTCAACTGTGTGTTCACCTAGGGATTTCCGTAAACTTCGGAAAATCCTTACTTCAGCCATTACAAAATATCTTGTTCATAGGAGCAGAATTAAACACACGTCAGTTGATTCTGAGGCTTCCCCCAGAAAGGATATTATCACTTCAGACTCATATACGTCTTCTACTCTTGTCAAGGAAATCTCCTGCAAAACTGGTACTGAAGGTGTTGGGCCTCATGTCAGCCTCCCTTATTGCAATACCCTTGGGAAGGCTGCACATGAGAGTCCTACAATGGCTGCTGTTTGCACAATGGTCGTTTCAACAACTACCTCTAACACACGAGATTCTTATAACAAAGACATGCAAAACAGATCTAAACTGGTGGCTTCAAACGTGCAACCTTTCCAAGGGGAGACCGTTTATGCTACCCACGCCCACAGTTACGGTGACCACGGACACTTCCCTGATAGGGTGGGGGGGCATCTTTCAGGGACAGACAGTCCAAGGCGAATGGACCAATTTGGAGTACAATCTGCACATCAATGTTCTAGAGTTGAGGGCAGTGTTTCTAGCGTTGCAACACTTTGCTCCCCTTCTTCCTCTGGGAACTATTGCAGTTCAGACGGACAACATGTCTGTAGTCTGGTACATAAACAAGCAAGGGGGAACCAAATCCTATCAGCTATGCAGAGAGGCCATGAGAATCTGGCAGTGGGCAGAGTCCACGGGTCGCTTTCTAATAGCAACGCACATCCCGGGGTCATCCAACGTCATAGCCGACAGGCTCAGCAGAGCAATTCTGTTACCGCACGAGTGGTCCCTAAAGCAGTCAGTAGCGAAAAGGATTTTTCGCAAGTGGGGCCAGCCTTCCTGCGATCTGTTTGCGTCTCCAATGAACGCCAAATGCAGGAGCTACTTTGCCCTATTACCCCCTCCAGGGGAAGTCCCCAGGGACGCACTGGTTCACGATTGGCCCCCGGGACTCCTGTACGCATTTCCTCCATTTCCTCTGATATCAAAGTTTCTCCAGAAAGCCAGGAACCTGCACAGGACAATAATCCTCATTGCCCCATTCTGGTCTCGTCAAATTTGGTTTCCCTTCCTGAAGATGCACTGCATTCGGGGACCCTGGATTCTGGACCCGGAGCCAGATCTATTGACTCACTCGTCAGGGGTTCCCCATCCCGCGCTCCTGTCCCTTCATCTAGCAGCTTGGCTACTCCAATTCCCAACTTAGCCAGGTCTGATCTTTTGTCACCAGCAGTCCAGGATATATTGGTGGCTTCCCATAAAGCTTCCACTACTAAAACATATTCTAGCAAATGGAAGCGATTTGTATTCTGGGCGAATACACACCAAGTGGATCCTTTTATAGCCCCTTTGAATAAGATATTAGAGTTTTTAACGGACTTATTCCATCAGGGTGCTTCTCCTGCTACACTAAGAGTTCAATTGGCTGCCATTTCAAATTTCCATGTGGAAGAATGTGGAGCTCCTGTTATGGCTCACAGACTTTGTAAAGCCTTTTAAAAGGGGTTTTTCATATTAGACCACCGGTCAGATCTCCTACGTCACCTTGGAGTCTAAACTTGTTGTTATCTAAATTAATGTTGCCCCCCCTTTGAACCTGCCTCTTCTTGCCCATTAAAATTTTTGTCCTGGAAGACTCTCTTTTTGGTAGCCATTACTTCCGCTAGGCAGTATCTGAACTTCAGGCTCTTTCCATCAAGCACCCTTATTTGATCTTTCACTCTGACAGAGTTTCTCTTGAACCAATTCATCCTTCCTCCCTAAAGTGTGTTCTATTAACAATATTAATCAGTCCATTGAATTACCCACTTTCTTCAAAACCACTCCAACAAAATGGAGTATATGTTACACAAATTAGATGTTCACAGACAGCTAAGATTTTACTTGGATAGAACAAAAGATCACAGAAAAACTGATCAACTCTTTGTGGCTTTTGCTGATAGCAGGAAAGGACTTGCAGTTACCAAAAGAACTCTTTCTAAATGGTTAACGGATTGTATAATCTATGTCTCGATTCTTCAAATCAAACCCTTTTGCACAAACCCAAAGGACATTCCACAAGGTCAGTGTCTACATCTTTGGCTCATGCAGCCCGCCTACCACTGGACGCTATTTGTGCGGCTGCTACTTGGTCTAAGCTACATACATTCATTTCTCATTATAAGGTAGACAAGGTTTCTAGGGACAGGGCAACCTTTGGTTCCACTGTGCTCAAGAACGTCCTTCCGTGAGTTCCTCAGGAACAAGGAGCTAGGGACGCTACCCATGTGTAAGAACAAACGGCGAGATTGAACACTATCACATATAGAAGTTATGTCCTTACCATAACGTTCCATGTGGAGTGTTCATCTCGCCTTTGTTCTTACAGTCCCACCCTCCCGCCCTTAGGAAGAACGTTCTTTTGATGCCTGGCCAGGAGCATTCTGCTGCTGTTGCAATATTGTGTACATAGTTGGCATATATATTTATATATGTCTATTTGGCTTATATATATAGTTATGTATAGATTCTTTCTGTGTATATGTGATGTAAGCATGAATATGCTCTCTCTGTAGATTGGTTTGCTTGCAAACTAGATCTGAGGTAAAGGCAGAGGGGGATTGTGGGTATTAGATTGTCTCGAGCTTCTTCTCGATGCAGAGCTTGCAAGAGGCCGGCACGGAGCCGAGGATCGGCTCCGAACCCATGTGTAAGAACAAAGGCGAGATGAACACTCCACATGGAACGTTATGGTAAGGACATAACTTCTATTTTCCGCCTGTGCAGATAAGGAATTACATGACTTAATGCATGCCACTGAACAAGTTGGGAAGCATGGTTTACACTGTGGATTTGATGCCTTGGAGGCTTCTTGTAGGGCTGCTGCCTCTGGCACAGTAATTAGAAGGCATGCATGGTTACAGGAACAAAATTTGCCAGATCAAGTAAAAGCTAAATTATTAGATGCTCCTGTTCAGCATAATGTTTTGTTTGGATCTAAAGCTGAAGAGATTATTAAAAAGATGGAGGACAAGGCAAAATCCATGCAAACAGTTAAAGATTTCTTACAAGTACAGCCACCCAGATTTAGCAGGAATTGGCCTACAAAAAATTGGTCCTTTCCCAATTCAGACAGGCCTCAGAGGGGTAGATACAGACGCTCCCGAGGAAGGCCTCAAACACAAGCCTCTTATAGACCAAGACAGTGGACTGCTTCCACCCCTAGGGGAGGAGAGGGCAGGTCGCAAGCTCTTAGGAAACAGACTCAATGACTCCCTCTGTTCGGCTGCAGGAACTTCTTGCCTGGAAGCCCCTCTCGGAGGAAAGCTTTCTCTTTTTCACCTAAATTGGACTCATATAACCCAAGACAAGTGGGTTCTGGATGTGGTTTCAAGAGGTTACAAATTCCATTTTCATTCCCTACCAAGGCCAAGCGGATGGCCAGATCTTCCAAAACATCAATGGACAGAGGCCTTAAACCAGGTGGAAGCTCTTTTGGCTATGAAAGCCATCGAACTAGTTCCACTTTCAGAGATGGGACAAGGTTTTTACTCGAGGCTTTTTCTAGTCCCCAGGAAGCAAAATTCATGGAGAACCATTCTGGATCTGTCAGTCTTGAACACTTTTCTAGAGATACCAAAATTCAAGATGCTTACTCTACAGCAGCTACTTCCAATGCTGACCAAAAATGCATGGATGGTAACTTTAGATTTAAAGGAGGCATATTTACACATTCCCATCAGGCAGGAACGCAGAAAATACCTCAGGTTCAAGGCCGGATCGAGGCACTTTCAATTCTCTGCGCTGCCCTTTGGATTGTCTACTGCGCCCAGGGTCTTCACCAAATGCCTGGCTCCAGTAGTAGCTTATTGCAGACTCAAGGGAATTCAGATTTACCCTTATCTGGACGACTGTCTTATTCAGGCAGACAGCAAGGAGGTCTTACTCCAGCATCTACAGTTTGTTCAGAATCTTCTCAAGTTCCTGGGATTCACTGTAAACATAAAAAAGTCAAGTTTGACACCCTCACAACAGATAATTTTTCTGGGTGCTTCTCTAAACACAACAACCCAGATGGCATTTCTGACATACGAAAAACAGTTACAGCTGGCTTCAACTTTCAAAACCTTGGCAACTTTAACTCGGCTATCTGCAAGGAGATTCCTGCAGGCTTTGGGTTACATGGCCTCCTGCATCCTTCTCGTACCATATGCAAGACTACATATGAGGAAAATACAGTGGTACCTAAAAAGTGTATGGTCTCAGCATTGCCACAGTTTAGACATACTGATCTCCGTCCTGCCTTGTCTTCAAAAGGAATTCCTTTGGTGGTCCAAGGCATGTACTCTAAACAAAGGAAAACCCTTCTGTCTGCCTCCTGCCACTCAGATACTAACCACGGATGTCTCAGATTATGCATGGGGAGCCCATTTTCAGGGCAACTGTCTGCAGGGCCTTTAGACAAAGGATCAGAAGCACATGCATATCAATTTAAAGGAAATGTTAGCCGTTCAGAAAGCTCTATTGGCCTTCAGGAATCTTCTACACCCAGGACAACTACTGATACGGACAGACAACACCACAGTTATGTGGTACATAAACAAGCAAGGGGGATCTCATTCCTACCCCCTTTGCAGACTAGCCATGGATCTATGGAACACAGCTCTAGCTTGCAATCTGGACCTTCAAGCTCAGTTTCTACCAGGGAAGCAAAACTTCCTGGCAGACAGTCTGAGCAGAAACCTTTCGGACCCACACGAATGGATGCTGGACACCGAAATATTCAGGATGATAACAGCAGTCTGGGGATGTCCTCACATACACCTCTTTACATCCCACCTCAATCATCAACTACAGATTTTTTGCACCAGGACTTTCCACGAACAAGCTTGGAAAGTGGATGCACTATCATTCAGTTGGAGAAACCTCTCGGGATATGCCTTTCCGCCTCTTCCTCTTCTTCCACGGGTATTATTAAAGATCAAACAGGACAAGCCCAAGATGATTATCTTGCTGGCCCCAAATTGGCCTTGACAGTTTTGGTACCCAACTCTGAAAAACCTATGTCTGGAGCCCCCTTGGGTTTTACCACAGACTCCGAACCTTCTGTCCCAACACCAGGGTCAGGTTCTACACTCCCATGTCAGAACTCTCAGCCTGGTTAATCCAGGGTCTTTGATTCATTCTCTCCTACCCAAGCAGGTTATGGATGTCATTTTAGAAGCCAGACGTCCTAGCACTAGAAAATCTTATGCAGGAAAATGGAAAATATTTTGTTCCTGGATGCAGGCTCAGGATTCTGATCCTCTTCTTCCTAACATTCCTTTGATTTTACTTTACCTGACAGATCTCTTACATAAGGGTCTCTCTTTCTCTTCCGTTAAGATACATGCCTCTGCTGTTTCCGCTCATTACAATACAGACCCTCCAATCTTTTCCCAGCAGCTCATGAGACAGTTTCTCAGAGGAGCTAAGAACTTAAGACCTCCTAGATCTCCTCCCATTCCTGCTTGGGATCTCAACTATGTTTTGGAAAAGCTCACCTTACCTCCTTTTGAGCCTGCTGCCTCTTCTGACATCAAGTTTTTATCTCGGAAAACAGCCATCCTGTTAGCTCTGACCTCTGCCAGGAGAGTTTCAGAGTTGCAAGCTCTTATGGCTGTGGAACCTTATATTATTTTTCATCAAGACAGGGTGTCTTTAAGGACTAATCCTACTTTCATGCCTAAGGTGGTTTCCAAAGTGGCTTTAAATCAAACTATTCACTTGCCAACTTTTTCCCCACTCCTCAAAATAAAGGGGAAAGGATCTTACATTCCTTGGATGTACACAGACAACTACGTTTTTACCTGGACAGAACCAAGGACATCAGAAAATCAGAGCAATTGTTTGTTTCTTATGCTTCAAGTTCCCAAGGTAAAGCCATTTCAAAACAGACCATTTCTAAATGGATTGCTCATGGAGTCAGATTTTGTTATTCACACCATGGAAAGCAAATCCCAGGGAGTATACAGACGCATTCCACCAGAGCTGCTGCCACTTCAGCTGCCTTCCTCAGGGGAGTTCCTACCAAAGACATTTTGGAAGCTGCAACTTGGAGTTCAGTGCATACTTTTTCAAAGCACTACAGTCTACCTCTCTACTCTAAGTCTAGGGCAGGCTTTGCTTCTGCAGTCTTGCAGGGCCTTTTAGCCGCCCCTTCTACTTTATGACCACCTCCCTTTCATTCTGCTTTGGGATTCTACCCTACAGTCATGACTGCAACAGTGAAACACGATGAACATAGTACAGTTGTGTACACTTACCATAAATGTAGATGTTCGAGTGTCTTCACTGTTGCAGTCTGGGTTTCCCTCCCTCCTGTCCCCTCTTATTTTTACTTTTGTGTGGTTCCTTTTTCACCATTCTTCCGAGGGTGTATTTGCAAAGGATATGGGACCTTACTCATTTTGGGACTCCTGACATCTGGGGCAAGAAAAACTGGAGAACATGGCGTCTGCTGTCAGCTTTGTACTCCTGGCGCCCTGACATCAGGGAGCATGGCTGAACAGCCGACGCCGGACTCAGACTTTGGGATTCTGGTCGACCGTGGACTGCCTGCCGGCAGGGGAGAACCCTACAGCCATGACTGCAACAGTGAAGACACTCGAACATCTACATTTATGGTAAGTGTACACAACTGTACTTTCTGACTTTTTACCACTCACGGGAGTGTTGGTTCTCCATTTCACCCTGGAGTAGAGAGCAATCATAAAAGGTCCATGTATTTCTCTTTCTCTGTATCATGTTCTGGAGCTCACCATTTCTTTTCATCAAGAGCTGTGATAATGGATTGTGGAACTATTGAGATAGGCCCAGACTCTACAGCTCAGATGAGCTTTAGTAGGTGTTCTAGTTTTGTAGGAGGGTCAGGGTTTTACTTCCATCCCATGTTCTTCATGTTTCACTGTTGTAGTCATCACACTTGGGTTATCCTGCCAAGGGTAGCCCTCAGTCGGCCCGAATACCAGAGGCTTAGTATTTCTCCATCAGTTGCTGTTGATCCAAGACTGACGTCAGGTCATCAGTGTTATAAAAACAGGCAGCCAATGCCATTACATCAGTCTTTCTTGCGGAGGAGCCTGAAGCAGAAGCAGTTCGCACGAGTGCGTCAGCCACTACTTGAGTTTTCATTTCCGAAATTGAAGTTGAAGTCTTCTAAAGCTAAGTATGCCATTGGGGGATCCTTTTATGTTGCTCTAACCGATGTCAGAAAAAGTTAACAATTGTCTCGCCTGTGGAAAGCAAATACCACACTGAGATTTCCATTCTTACTACATCACCTGTTTAGGCCCAGACCGCGACATCCCTCGCTGTCGGTTTTCTGCTTTGTTCAATGCCAGAGCTATACATAATCGAACTCTTAGCATAGCTAAATACTTCCGCTCTCAATCTTGGTATTCCGAAATAGCTTCGGTAAGCCAACCGAATACCGATCTTCCGAAAAAAACATAAGGATAAAGACAGCGAGAGACCGCACAGGTCCAAAACTGCCGACGATGCTTCCGTTAAGCTAGTCGCCAGTTCACTGGTACTCAGGCGCTTTTGCAGCCCCTGATGCCCGCTTGTATGGATTCGCAGGCCGCTACCGAGACCCGTTCGGAGTCTGGTATGCCGCGAGACTCTTCTTTGACTATGGAACCTGCGGATGTCTCTACCTTGGATGGGTCCGGATCCGCTGTGCAGACACCGGCTTCCGAGGAAGTTCTTTGCACTACCCATATTCAACACAAGCTGATGACTTCTTTCACGTCTTCAGTTCTTTCTAAAACTACTGAGTTTCTAAGGCCCAGGGTACGAACCATGCCTAAAAAAACGACGATCCAAGCGCAAGTGCCTGCTTCCATGCCTCAGTCTCAAATGCTTAAAATGGCGGAAGACCTTATCATGCTGAATAGGTGAAGTCAGCCTACCCCTGCTAAAGGAAAAAGAGACTTGCCCCCAGCAGCTTTATCTGACCAGGAGTCTGATAACTCTGAGGTTTCTGATTATGAATACATGCCCTTATCTGCTTATGAGGATTCAGATGCAGAGGAATCCATTCCTTCTGCCTCTCCGCCAGAGGATTTTTCTTTTGGTGAAACCTTACATACCTTAAGAGAGCATTTCCATTGGGAATGCCAGGATTATCCTCAGTCCAGAAAGAGACGCAGGGAATTTTTAGATTTGCCACAGCACAGACCCTTATCTATTCCTCCTGTACTGGATGTTGCGGATTATGTTTTTATGGAATCCAGTCTAACTCCTGATACTCTACCTCCTGCTCCCAGGAAACCTGACCGGTATTAGAGTCCCTGACTCTCACAAATTTCTTTTCAAAAATCCTACTGCTGACCCAGAGATTATCTCCCAAGGACCTAAAGGAATAAAAGCAACCACAGCTAAGAATCCCACCCCTTCGAACAGGGATTCCTGTGCTTTAGACAGACTGGGTAAAAAAGTATACATCTCTGCAACTCTTGCCATTAGAGCATTACATTTGTCAGTTCCACATGCTGAAATACCAGCAACATACTATGGAACTTATTAAACAGAAATTATCTACCTTCCCAGACTATGCAGAAAATAAAGAATTACAGGAGCTTATGCATTCTGCAAGCCAAGTTTCTAAGTATACCCTGCAATGTGGGTTTGATGCCCTAGAAGCATCCTGCAAGGCAGCAGTCACAGATTCCGTACTTAGAAGGCATGCTTGGCTTAAGGAACAGACCTTGCCAGACCATGTCAAATCAAAACTATTGGACGCACCACTGAACAAAGACAATCTGTTTGGCTCCAAAGCAGAGGAGGTTTTAAAAAAGATGGAAGGAAAAGCTAAGTCTATGCAGACAGTTAAAGACTTTTTGCAAGTCCAGCCTCTGAGATTCAGTAGGCATTGCACCTCAAAACATTGGTCCTTTCCAGCCCCCTCAAGGCCGCCTCAGACTAGACCTAGGGGAAGCAGACCCCCCCCAGACAGCAGTCCCAGGTAATGCAGAGATCTAAGCAATGGAGTACCTCCACTTCTACAACAGGGAGTGCTTAGCCACCCCCTTATGGAAAGAATTCACAATGACTTCTCCAATCCTCCTCTTACCTCTGCCCACCTGCTTGTACCCCTAAGAGGAAAACTTGCCTCACATGCAAAAAACTGGGCCTCCATCACCACCGATAGATGGATCCTCAACATTGTGTCCCACAGGTACAAATTTTATTTCCACACACTGCCAACTCCAAAAGGGTTCCCAGATCTTTCTCCAAACCAGTGGGCAGAGGCACAAAACCAAGTTCATTCCCTGCTGTCCATGAGGGCAATTCAACCTGTTCCTTCAGGCCAGATAGGCCAAGGTTTCTATGCCAGACTTTTCCTGGTACCCAGAAAAGAGGGCACCTGGCACCCAATCTTAGATCTATCCATTCTAAACACCTTCCTGGTGGTACCAAAATTCAGAATGCTCACCTTCCAGCAGCTTCTTCCTATGCTGTCCAAAGATGCCTGGTTAGCCACCCTAGACCTAAAAGAGGCCTATCTGCACAACCCAATCAGAGACTCTCGCAGGAAATATCTACGTTTCAGGGCAGGATCTATGCATTATCAGTTCTTTGCACTTCCCTTTGGCTTATCCACTGCTCCCAGAGTTTTCAAAATGCCTGGCTCCAGACATTGCTTTTTGCAGACAAAGAAATATTCAAATTTACCCCTACTTGGATGACTGCCTGATTCAGGCAGTCAGGAAAAGCTGTTGCAGCACCTGACATTTGTAAAGGACCTCCTGACCTCACTGGGGTACACTATAAACAAAAAGAAATCCAAACTAGTCCCCAGTCAGAAAATTGTATACGTGGGAGCAAGC